>NC_047518.2:35484258-35524258 GCF_902827115.2 Pseudochaenichthys georgianus
CTCAATCAATCCACATTTTCTTCCGGATGGATTCATTTGACCATCCATTGTTAAATAAGGGGTCAAAGACACTCGGCAGAACAAAGACCATAACCTTCTTTCTCTAATTCACTTACCCATTTCTTTTTTTAATAGCTTATCAGCTCTGTTTCTTCACTAATTAAAACCATGCATGAAACAAGGGGATTGTACACACACACACACACACACACACACACACACACACACACACACACACACACACACACACACACACACACACACACACACACACACACACACACACGCACACACACACACACACACACACACACACACACACCCACACACACACACACACACACACACACACACACACACACACACACACACACACACACACACACACACACACACACACACACACACACACACAGGGAGAGATAGAGATAGTTGTGAGCTACAATTACCAGGCAGGCCTCTAGTGTCTCATTGGGTGTCTATTAAGAGGGGGGCCTGGCTCATTGTAATGATGGCAGAGTTTAATTACTTCCACCCGGCGCCTGTTGTAAAACATGCTGATAAATGAGCCAACAGGACGGCACATCATTATTTTTCTATAGTGCCAGGCTGCTCGTACATGATTATGAGAGCGGGAGGGAGGTTCCCATACCTGCAGGAGCCTGAGAGCATATTTGCTCCACATGGGAAGGGAAGAGGAAGGTATGTGGCAATTTGTGTGTGTGTGTTCCCGATGTGTCAGTGTGTGTACATGTGTACACCACGGAGATGAGATCTTTGATTGACCCTAAGATGCTGAATCAAAACACAATAATACACAGTTGCACCAGCACATGGTGGTGCAACTGGCCACCCATGAGGAAGATACATATTCATAGCACACAATGGGCGATGTTGTTCACTGAACACAGGACCACTGCTGAGCACTGTATGCACTGTATGCACTAATGTAGACCACATCTCACAAACAAATATACATATTCATAGTCATTAATTTCCCCCCTCTTTGTTTTAGAAGGGGGTATGTGTGTACCCCCTCTGATTAATTGTGTTCCTCCTCAACCATTATGAAATCGCTGAGGCAAATATCCCCCATACAATAAATCCCTCCTGGCCCAGTATTAATCAAAAGGCACGCACACCTAAGAGTGGTGGTGGGCAGGTGGAGTTAAAGTGCTAAATCATCTTTATTGCACAACGAGCAGGTTCCTGCATGCTCTCGGGGTCCTGTGGCACCGTGGAGTGGAGTGGATGCTTGGATTGTGGTCAGCCACGTTAGGGTCAAAGACACACACATGTTGAACTCTGTGTCATTGATTTGCCAACCTGCCCGGGGCACATAGGTGAACACAAAGGTGGCAAAATAGACTCTGAGAAAGACCCAGTGATTAGAGGGACTTTGCTGTCCCATCGACAAGTTAACCATTCACCCCCAAAAGTCAGCTAGTTATGAGGCTATTTTATCCGTTTATGTACGAGGGGTGTGTGAATACATGTTTAACCTTGCCCACTTTAGCCTGCAACATCAAATGGCAATTCCTCCAATTAGTAGTAGGTCATACCGTGATAATAGTGGGTTGCATAATTAGAGTGGGTACCTCCCTGTCACTTTTTGCACATGGAGGCGTTGTGGGGGAGCAGCCACATGGAGCAGAGAGGGAGAATCTACCCTGGTTTTTTGAAACCTCAATTAACCTAAATGATTAGCTGCAGCCATGTAGCGCACCGCACTTGCTTGACATTTCTCAACCAAGCTAATATTAGCATAGTGACTTCATTCTATCCCTTTTGTACTTCATCACTGTCCTTTCGCTGCCCACTCTCTCTTGTCTTATTGACTGAAAATGACAATGTTAGGAGTATCAGAGCCTCCTTATTTCCGTTTAGCACAAAAGTGCTGATGCTAATTTGGTGGTTGCATAATGAGATTTACATGTATTTGATTAATAGGTTGTAGGGTGGCGGTACAGCAACAGAGGTATGGGGTTTAACTTCACCGTATGTTAAATACTAATTGATTCCAATGCATTTTTAATCACTTACTAATTGGCGATTACACTTTTAAAACATGCCCTGTTGCTTCTCCGGCAGAATCAAGGGGTTGTTGAGAGTGAAGACGGAGTTTAAAGGGCATAGTCTTCTTTGTATCCACAACTAAATGTCACAGTTGTCTGTTAATGTGTCAACCAAATCAAACATGCACAGTGGCCGAGGGGTGCTAAGTGACAGGTGACCTTGGTGGCTTGATGGAAGACTGGGCTGGTATTTGAGCCCTCTGATCTTCGACTGGGAAACCCTGTCTGTCCCTGTCTAGAGACGTATGCCCAACCAATTAGACATGAAATGGCAGTGACACTCACACCCCACTTATCAAAACAGTCTTCAAGTGTGTTGATGAATTCAAATGAAATATGCTTCTTTGCTTCAAACATGTAGACAAGGACATGCGGAATTCTGTCAGTATTATTTGTATCTAGGTCAACATGTGCAGTGATTGTTGCAGAGGTCAAAAGAGGTTCTATTTCAAGTATTACCTTTGAGGACATACAACTTCATACCAAGATCTTTTGTCTTCCTCTTCCTCTCATCTTGTCAGGTTTGCATATCCAGAAAAAAATCTATTACATTATTATTTGCTATTCTGCCCTTACCTCTAGTTACCCCGTGTTGGACAGCCATTGGACGTCTCACAGAGGGTCCAGAAACCTGGTTGTCTGTGAGGCATCTGACCTCCCATACGCACACCTGCCCCCCTCCTACATCTATTACTGGGCCCCACAGTGTTCCATAATGTTCTGAGTAGTCAAGCATATAAATAAAGGTGAAGCAAAATGACTGCCTCTGTCTTGACAGAAGTGCTGAACCACAAAGAACACCTTGAAGGGCATGTTAACTGTCAATAGAGTTCTGTGTAAGCCCCTTCAATTAACATAAAACTTAACAGCTCCCCAGTTAGCCGCTATATAACCCTGGCGCTGTCTCCCCTCACCCATCGCTATTTTACCCCCCCCTCGGTGTTGGCTGTCGTCATGCAGTCTAGCCGCCAAAGAGGCAGTAAACAACATATCGCCATGTACTTGCACAGAGGCTGTTACAAACATGCATACGCATAATGATATTCTACACACACACACACACACACACACACACACACACACACATTCAGTCCCACATTCACACACAAGAAATTCAAACACACGCTAGCGAAGCTTCCGCAAATTACAAACCCAATGAGGGTGTGCTCACATTTTGCACATGCACACACACATTTGAAAAATCCCATTTACTGTGATGCTACGTGACTGAACTTTGCCAGCGTAGCGTAGCTTACCCCTCTCTCCCAGGCCCATGGTAATGCTGCATGAGATTTGTGATGCAGTGGGGAGATGCATATGGAAGGCCCGTGCTCAGATCTCTCGGTCATGCACCCCATTAGGTCCTGCTGTTGATGCTGTTGCTATCAAAGCTGAAGTAAACTGCTCAGCAGTCGGCTGTATGCCTAAGCACAGAGACGGAGACAGGCTAGCGATCACACTATACTGCTAGAATAGGCCTATCCATCTTGTAATTAGGATGTGTGAGTAGGCTACTGGGAGGTAACTTGAGGCTCTCAAACAGCAAATTGTTCTGTTGTCAGATCAGCCTGATTTGGGGTCTGCAAGACGCTGCATTGTGTCCCTTTGCTGGCATACATACACAACTGATAAACTGGGTGATTTTAAACTAATGGTGGATTCCTTATAGGATTTCAGCTATAGTGACGGATTTCATCATGCAGATGTTCAGACTTTGTTGAAACAAAACCAATCTAAAGAGGAGAAATTGCCCTTAAGACAAACGGAATGATGAAAATGCCCAGAATGAATGGGCTGAAAGATTCAACCCTCAATGTGTTGAATAGCCCCTAATGTGTTTGGGTTTGGAGATAACATGCAGTAAATACCCACATTCTTCTGTTCATCACGAACAAATCAAATGGCAGCTTTCACATTTGCTTCCTATCACTGGTGATTCCTGGGGAGGCGTTATTTGTGCAGCACACAACAGTGCTGCTCCGTCGTAATTGTCTAGCTTCTGCAAAGGGCCACTCATCGTTCATTGCCCTGCCAACACACATGCATATTCGTGGAGGTGAAACTAACATGCTTAGTTGTTGTTTTCCTGCTTTACCATTCTTCAGGGAGACTTAGTTCTGGTGTGGATATGCTCCCATTGCGTCGGCAGCAATGTGCCTGTGTCTCTGTTAGAGGGATGGCATCAGCTGGCATGGCAGCAATTCAAACCACGATTCCTTTTCTGTGGGCGCTGTTGTTCAGCAAAGTAGATTGCTGGGGGAGGTTGCTATCTACTTTACTTCCTTTATGCCTTCTTCCCTTTTTGATTTTCTTTAAAACCATTCTTTACCCCCACCCTATGTCTGAGCCTCATTTTTGCACAAAGACCGTTCTTCTGGCTACACTCAAGGACAACCAATGAGATGGTTTCTCTTTAGCGAACTAGTCTGCGATAGATATAGAGAAGTAAGGTTGGATATCATTTAAGAAAGTAAACAAATGTCTGTGCAAAACTAAAAAAGCAAAATGTGATCAAAGACTAGTAGTGAAAAGGAGATGTGAAAGAGGATTGCAGAGAAAGACTGTGTTCACCACGGTCAAAAGAGACAAAGTGGTGCCTGTCAGTGACAAAAGGTTGCTCATCCTATTGCCACCCGGCCTTATCCCTTTAGCGTAGCGCGCTGGTTTTCGGTTTGCAGAAAGACTCCGGCGTGAAATTCTGCTGGAAGCCGCAGAACATGGAACACGGATGAGCCGGGATTAGGGAGGCCCAAAGCCCTCCCTTCATCTGCGCCTTGTAGGGCGCCTGTGATCTGGATGGTGCTCTGTGGGCGACACATGCCTGTCAATGTCCACTGGCTGCAAACACAACAGCTCCAGGTCTTGCACTTAGTGACGTGGACACACGCCACCTCAACAAATCCCCCACTCTCCCACAGTGCCGCTCATCTATACACCTCTGTCCGCCAAGCTCCCCCGCCTTGCCCCCCATTTCCAATCCCGTCTTTATCTCCCCCCCTGTTCTCTCTCCACATGACTATGTGTTCTTACTGTGATCTCATCACGTCTCGAGCCACGCCAGGCCACTCATCCAGATGCATGTGCTACTGGTTGTGTTGTGCGTGTTTACAGGGGTTTGGGTGTTTGCCTCGGTAGCATGGTGCATGGGTGTGAATTTATTGTCTGAGCTCAGTCTTTGTGTGTCCATCTGCGTGCACTGATGACTGTGCATGTCAAGGGCCCATATGCTGTCCTCCTGTCTCCTTTTTTGTGTCCCGTCCTTAAGGCCGGCCATACTTGCACATGCTTTTCATCTGCAGTCAATACCTATTGAGCTGTTCATGAAAGGGAAATGACAGCGAGTTCATAACTTCCAAGGCTGATCAATAAGTACCTGCACCAGCTCAACTCATTCCTGAATCACTGCTCTCTCCCCTCACCCCCCATAAGCACCTCTTCAAGCACTGCATACCTGGTTCAAAAGAAAGCCATAATTAATGCGGGAAATGTTTGATGTTAACACATAATTAGAAACGGTTTTATATATTTTCCAGAAGTACGAATGATACAGTAAGTGCCTCAATGCAACATAACCAAGAATTCAACTTGAACTCTCGGCAGGTGATACACAAGTGGTTATTGCAAGTGTTTCAAACCTTTTTTTTCAATCCAGTCACGACTGTAAAGCGTCTGCATATTGTGATTCAGTACATTTGAAACCTTAAACTCTCTGAACTTACATTCATAAGCATCATGCCATTGGCCATTGTGAGGGTGTATGTTTTTTGTATTCATTAAGTGTGAGGACCAACTGAACTTCACATGGCGGCGACTTATCAGCTGAACTCAGGTGGAGTCATTGATCCTGTTAATCCGTGGTGAGTCATGAAGGGAAGACACAGATGAAGGCAAGGCAGTCGAAAGGGATTTTTAAGTATTGAGTCAACAACTGAGTGATTGATTCAGAGCCGATAGTTATATTTCTTAGTGAATGTTGACATATGCTTGAATTAGTGCAACTCTTAATTGTTACCTCGTGCACACACTTCCTTGTTATGGTTGTTAGTGTGTGTCCGTGTGTGTGTGCACTGCCCTTGTATGTGGCCGTTAATGACTTGGTATCTCAGAGGTGAGCGGCAGTCAGAACAAAGCCTGCAGCCTTTAAAAACACACACACTCGTCCCCTGAGCCCAGGGATGTCGACAGAGAAGACAGAGGAGTCTTTGAGGGCAAAACTAAGAAAAGCTCTGGGCCTCGGCGCTAAGGAGAGGAAGAAAAAAGTGGAGGTGGAGCAGGGGAGAATAAATGATAAATATCTTTGCTTACTTTTTCAAACATGAGAGGGAAAGTAAAGTCGTCCCTTGCGGAGCTTGAAATGCTGAACTTTGTCTTGGTCCAGTTGCGACCCGCCAGCAGGCAGCTGTGGCTCCAGCCCTTTAGCTCTGTATCTCTCTCTCCCTCTGTCTGATGCTTTCTCCCTCGACCTCCCGTTCAAAGCTAAGTTGGCTCCTTATTTATGTGCAAATTTGCTCTTAGGCCCTACGAGGGTGGCGCGCATGCTGAATCTCTCCTTTCTGGGCTTTAGCAGATTATCCCGCTGCTCCCTTTGGTCCCCGTCGCCCTAAGCCCAGCTGCCCCGACCTTTTGTCATTGAGACTTTCTCTTCTCGCCTTGGTGTCTTTCTTTACCTCTCCCCCCCCCCCCTCCCCTTCCACCGCCATCCAGTACACTTCCCCCCATGCCGCAAGGCCTGAACTCTCCTATCCGGCTCTAGACGCCACAGCCGTCACTCGCCTCCTCCCCCCTTTCCATCTTGTCCCTTGCCTCTCTCCTCCGTCTTCTGCCTCCCTCCTTCACTCCCTCTCAAAGGGCCATTATATCGCTCTCTTCATGGACAAAGGACCCTGGAGAGACAGAAGGGGAGGGTGGGAGGGAGGGAGGGAGGGAGAGGAGAACCATGGCTGGTGCTCTGCTGCTCTCTCGTTCCTAATCGATGAAAGTGGCCCACGTGGAGCTCTGAAGGCTAATCGATACACTTTTTTTTTCTCCCTATCTTTTTTTCTTGACCGTCCGTTTTGTTGCTGACTCTGACAAAACGCTATGGCAGAGCAGAATAAGTGAGGGGGGGAGGTTGGGGGATGTGTTTGAAGGGGACACCCCCTGATCACGTCTCTCTGGGGGTTCCAGAGGATTGGTACGTGTGTTCTTGTAGGTGTGTGTGTGTGTGTGTCAGCCTGTGCGGAACAAAAGTGTGTGTGTGAGTGTGTGTGTAGTTATGGGGTGAGCTTTGAGAACAAGGGATGCATGGAATAGCGGAGCAGACGAAAAATAGAGAACAAAATCAACAACGTGACCTCCTTCGACCCCATCTGTATCCCTACACCCGCCTCCTATATCATCCCTCCCGCCTGACACATTTGCCCCTTTTCTCTCTCACCGTTGCCTCCCTGCCGCGTTGGGTTGCTGAGCAAACAGAAGGCAGAGAGTTGACTCTTTCTCTGCCTCAGCTCGCCGTATGGGCGCTTGGAAGGATTTGGGAAGCCTCAGCCTGCTAAGCCACTTCATTGTATTCTTCTCCATCTTCCCTCTCTCACCTCTCCCCTCTCTCTGTCTTCTGCTGTTCTCACACTGTCTGGGCTCTGTCTACTTCGCATAATCATAAAAGCAGTGTCGTCATAAAAAGGGCTACACATCGGTTTCTGAAATGTATTTCTGGCATATATAAAAATGTGGTTTTCTCTAACAAAGTAAAACATGTTAAATGTAAGATTGTTTGGTGTGTTGCTTTTAATGCTATTTGTGTTATGTAAAAAAGAAAATATAATGTGATAAACATTGGTGTATATTTGAACACAACCATACATATTTTCCCCAGTGCCACATGAAGGTAATTTAAACGGAAACTTTAGTATGTCAAAGAGTGTGCATGAGTATTTGAACATTTTGAGAAATACTTGTTGGTGTGTATGTACGGTTTTTGTGCAGTTCATGCAATTGTGTTGAAGTTTAAAAAATGCCTGACTGTTGTTAAAGTTGATCTCTAATAGTTCTACGCTCTTATCATTCACAAAACATACAGAGGTTTGTATTAAATATTATTAAAAGTATTACAATAATTGCTCAGTATATGAAATGTGTTTTCCTCACAGGAACACAATGACTATTGATTATTTTAATCAACTTGTCAATTACTGGTGTCTTCAGATTTTTGTTTTCATGAACAATGACTTGTTCCCTTCTCTTTTGTAATACATCGTAATTAAGGTGTGTAAGGAATTGGATTTCATTAAACCTGTGAGGTCAAATGGATTTGGAAAGAGAAAACATCTCTGATTATAACTCTATCTCTCAAACACATACACATCACATGCATAACAGTGCTCCTCCAGGACCTGGTGCCTCCCTCCTCATTGCTTCACACACCTGTCTAACTGGATATTTAACAGCTTTTCCCATTCCCTATCACCCTCCCAACGCCAGCAGAGAGAAACAATTACGCTCAACTCTGCCACTGAAATGACAATGCGACATCCCCTTCACTTTACACCACCCGACTGTTAACCGTATGTGGTAATTACCTTTCTGCGGCATCTTCACAGTCACTTTATTAGTCTCCTAACAGGGCTTTTTAAAATATAAATAGCAGCCAATGAAATGGCAATTAACCTTGCAAATAGGTATAAATGGCTGTCCAGGACACAAGGATATTGGCAGGGATTGTCAGAGGGGGAGAGGGAGAAAAAAGAGGGAGAGATGGGGATAAAGAGGGAAAGATGGGGATAAAGAGGGGGGAAAGGCAGATCGAGGAACATGGTGGGAGATGATGCAGCCCGTAGGCAAACTGCTCCCACGGGCCATTGTTTGTTGTGTCTGCACTGGACTATTGTTTCGGTCCCTATTAACCTCTTGGCCCTCTGCGCGAGAGCGGGAAAAGATGGGTGGATTCAAAATGACAGACATGGCCCAGTGACATGGGAGGTGAGGAGTGGTTTTAACAGGGGCTTAGGGGCAGCGGGGACCCTCGCTGTCTGGCTTAAAAAAGGCGGGGGGCTGTGTGTGTGTACGTGAGAGAGATGGAGAGAGTGTGTCTGTGCGTGTTTGGATGGGAGGGGGGTCTGTGTAGCTGACCAGGAGGGGGAGGAGTTGGCCAGCCCAAGCAATGTGATCTCTGTCACTGTCTTTGTTATTAGGCGGCAATTATGCTCACCTGTCCTGGAGTGACTTTACCAACTTGTAGGATTGTTCTCCTTACAGTTTTACACTTGGAAGAAAACTCTTTCATTTTAATGAGGTTAAATTGTTAACATAGGTTCAGGAGCATGGCCACGCCTAAAACTCCACCTCGAACCACGGCGTCCCCTATTTATATCCGGCAAAACTTCCGGCCACTGCTCGTCTCCATCCTTTCAACCCACCCTCCCTCTCCCTTTCTACCCATACAGTTCCCCTTCCGACTCACACCGAGCGATACATCCATCCATCCCTTCTTCCCTCCCTCCCCTCAACATCCCTACATCCATCATCCCTTCATCCCTCATCCCTACATCCCTTCATCCCTCATCCCTACATCCCTTCATCCCTCATGCCTCCATCCCCTCAACATCCCTCCATCCCCTCAACATCCCTTCATCCCTACATCCCTCATCCCTTCATCCCTCATCCCTACATCCCTCCATCCCTCATCCCTTCATCCCTCATCCCTACATCCCTTCATCCCTCATCCCTCCATCCCCTCAACATCCCTACATCCCTCATCCCTACATCCCTACATCCCTCATCCCTACATCCCTCATCCCTCCATCCCTACATCCCTCATCCCTCATCCCTCCATCCCTCATCCCTCATCCCTACATCCCTCATCCCTACATCCCTACATCCCTCATCCCTACATCCCTCATCCCTCATCCCTACATCCCTCATCCCTCATCCCTCCATCCCTCATCCCTCATCCCTCCATCCCTACCATCATCCCTACATCCCTCATCCCTACATCCCTCATCCCTCATCCCTACATCCCTCATCCCTCATCCCTACATCCCTACATCCCTCATCCCTACATCCCTCATCCCTACATCCCTCATCCCTACATCCCTCCATCCCTACATCCCTCATCCCTACATCCCTCCATCCCTCCATCCCTCATCCCAACATCCTCTGCCCGTATACTAACACCTTAATTCCAGGTATCGTCTGGGGGGCCCGTAATCAGCCCACGCAGATCATGCCGGAGACGGAACCCCCACTCCGAGTCTCCCACTGCACGGACCACAGCTCGTCCTCCCAGATCATCCCTTCACCCCCCTCATATCATTCACATGTTACTTCAATAAACTTACAAACATCACACTGTTGTGGCGTGGTTCCTGCTAGTGAAACATACCGTAGCCGCCGAACAGCTCATTCTGTAGAGCTGGTATAGCCCATGTTCTTGGGGTCAGTCCATATGTTAGTGGACCCAGGTTTGTATCCGGACTGCATTTCCTTTACGCATGTCAGCCCTTCTAACGCCATCTTTCAAATCTATATCTCTTATAAAGGATACACTGGCCCAAAACACTTACAAATAGCATACTTAAAGTATCAAGAAAAATGGCCTACAGTATATGCTGTAGTGCTGCTATCAACTCGGTTAAATCCCCAATAATTATTCTTGGTAGGAAGTGACAAAGTGTTGATATCTGCTTAGCATCCCTTGTCGATATTGAAATCATTTGGACCTCTACATTTACACCAATTCACAGCAGTAAGGGTTGTCCTTAATGTATGTCAAGATGATGGATAGGTGTGTTTGAGATAATCAGTGACCCATTACAGACCTGTAATCAATATTTTCCTTTTTTTAAACAATAACCCTTATGTTTTTATGATCATTATCAAGGGTTTTAATTGCCTAACCTTAAATAAAGAGTAACCATAGTTCATTTGCAATTACCATTACCATAACATAACTTAACCAGTTGCCATTCAGTATTGTGAGTATTTGAAAATGTTGGCATTTTTATGATAAAATAAAGTAACTGTTTGCTAAAATATCAATTTTCGAGTTTGAAATATCCATTCTGCTTCTTTTAAGTAATTCAACACCATTTTTTTTTTATCAACACCGGCTTGTATATGACTTCAAGTTTAGACTTTAAAACGTTAGAAACTTATGCAGTGCATCAAATCCCACTTTACCTTTTCCTTTCTCTCGATGTGGTCAATGTAAGGATGGCTTCTGTTTCTTGCAAAACCACTCTTCCTTCATGAATATATATGTGCAGCTAGGAAATCCTATGCGCTTTACATGGGGACACACCATTTCCTGCCCACGAAGGATGCAATCTGTGCCTCTTCTTATGTGTCCAAGTATTACAGGATTGCGGGAACAGGCGAGCTAACCCTGTGAGCCTTACCTGTGCTCAAGTCAGGAGTGAAACGACAACTCTTTGCCACACATTGAGAGCCAGTGGGAGGAGAAATCTGGAGCAAGGTAGCCCTAAGAGGATGAACCGTGGGATTTAGAGTCCTGTGGGTCGGGCAGAATGCCAGATATTCTAGCTAAAAGTCCCGTGGATCAGATGAAGCTGTCAAGCAGGGCAGTGAGATGAGAGAGCCATGGGGAAAGGGAGCTTGGAGATGGAGGCCTGGCAGGGAAGCTCAGCGGATAGCAGAGACAGAGAGCTTATGCTGAGGATCAGGGTTGTTTTACAGGAAACTGTCAAAGGTAGGGAGAGAAGAGGAACTGAGATAGCGGTGTGACTAGAGAATCAATGAGGTGAAGAATTGAAAAGTTTAACACAAAATAATTCCCACAAAGATCAGATTAAGAAACTAGGTTAAACTCAAATGTGGCTTGATTTATATCATGATCTGGACCTTCAGTGTTAAAGAGGACAGTTGTGTGGAAATCTAACTAAACTTAAACTGAATACCATTTGACTTGGAAGACATAAAGGGTCAGGCAGTGAAAATCTGAGAGTAGACTCGACAAGACATATGAGCAGTGTTTAACGTGTCGTTGTGCGTCTGGACTTCACTCGTCTGGGGAGCCTGGGAAAGTTGTGTTAAATGACGCAGAAGGGGATAGCGGGACCCTGTCAGGACATGGCGTGGCATTGTGCGGAGTGCAGCGGATGGACGTGGCACTGGTTTGTGCCCCCCGGAGTGCCCTGTCAGGCCTCATGACCGCATTGTACTACCACACACAGATACACACACAGACACAAGCACACACCACACACACACACACACACACACACACACACACACACACACACACACACACACACACCACACACACCACACACACACACACACACACACACACACACACACACACACATTACAGGGAGGAGAAGAGATTAAAGGGCACGCAAGGAAAAAAAAATCATGGACTCCAGATTCTCACTCAGTAACCTCCACAGTTATGCACACTTTATTTTATTTCCATATATGCTTTCTGCACTTTATTATTTTCACTACTGTGCATCTTGAACGGAAATGATTAAAAGTTATTCAAATCTAAGTAACCAGTAAACGTATCGGACTTTAGCGGTGAGTGTGGTAACCTTAACCTCAATCCTTTATACGTTTATATGGTCGTGTGTGATTGAGATTTGTGTCACTTTGTAACTAAATATAAAAATAAATACGTTAGTTGGATAAAATAATTCATCAGCCATCTAATACAAATAAATCAACCCCGTGCTACATTATGTGTGAATAATACGTGATTTTACGTGTGTTTTTTTATTTTTACGAAATAATAAATAACAAAATATTTAAATCTTGATTATTCTCTCATCCTATTCGAACATCATTTACAACCATTTCGCAGCTGTTTCCAAGTCCACCACTGAAACTCCCTATAGCTCAACACTCAGCTTATCGATCAGCAACACATTGGTGATACAGCCTGGCAAACTGTTGCACTACTCATTAAACCAGCAACAAGCATTGACAGTGTCAGCTGTCCTGACCAAACGCAGGTGTTTTCCTCCAATTTAACTCGGAGCACAAGCATCCATCAAGTTATTAAAGAGCAAGCCTTTGATTAAATCTGGTTCCGTTGCCACTAGTGAGGAGAAGCTAAGAGAAATACTTGTTTTAAAATGTTGTACTTACTAAACAAAATACATATGCATCACCCTATTTGTTCAGAAAATACTGCAGGCTGCTTTCTACACAAAGATGACACCTGTCCAAATGACTTATCATGAAGCTGCCGTATTTTACCTAAAAAAGGCCACCAACCTCACATCAATCTGGTTACAACTGTATGTCCATTGCTTGTTTCCCCAGATTTTTAGACACCTAGTTGTAGTTAAGAACTTTACAATTGAAGCTTCACACCATCACATCATTTCTCTTCATAGACACAGAGCTGTTGACCCCAGAAGTGCATTTTAGTATATCAGTTTGAGCTCAGGCAGATAGGGTGAAGTCCAGTATTACAGCTTTTTTTATCATAAGTTAGACATATTTCTATATTAAAAATGTTCCCTAACTTGAATGTGCATGCAAGGCCACTTTAAGTTAATAAAAAACTGCATAATGAGTATTAATAATTGTGCTGTAAGCGTTAGGAAATGGTTTTAAGACTACTGCAGGTACACGTCCTTGTACCTGTTCTGTTCTTATCTCCTGTCTGTATCCACTGATTCTGTTGAACCACCTTTGTCTGCTTCAAGGTGCTACAGAATGACATTCAACCCTCAGTCTGACTCTCTTTTGTGCTGCTTGGCGCTAAAGCCTTGATTTGAAAAGTTGGTGGTTAGCTGACAGACATCATCAGACCTTTATTGGGATTGTTGTGTGCAATAGGTGAATGTCTTTATCTGGCCTGTCTGCCCGTGACTGTTGAACGAGGTGAAACTGTACAGAAGTGGAAACGTTTCTTTGATAACTAGTGTGCGAAGCCAATTTAATTTGGCATTCAGCATATTTTGTGACACTTCAGGGGTTACAAATCGGATTAATAAACGCTTAATTAGTTTAAAAGGAAATTCCTCTGGCTTTAATCGAATATTAATCACTGCTTATCGTTGTCTTTTAGTCACACTTAATTACCATGCTTTTACGCCTTTTGCTTCTTTCTTCTGTTTTCTAAGCTGTGCACAGATAAAACCATTAGTGTTCTGCATGGCTGAATCACTGCTTTTATTTCTTATATACTTGATTATCTTCTATATCCATCCATGTTTTTCCTTCATAAAAACGCTGCTCAATCCACCATAACACTGGTAAGACCTTCAATGCATATTTCCTGTAATACTATACAGAAAAAAAAGTATTTCCTCTGAATGAACACACTATGGATTCTGTGGAACCTCGAGATTTCACATGTGATAAAAGTGATGCATTTAGATAAATCTAGCATAAATACAGGTAAAGCTGAACGGTTTACATTTCTTGTTAAAGTAGATTTACATAGTACGGTTCACTTCTAACCGTCCATTACCTG
Source organism: Pseudochaenichthys georgianus (assembly GCF_902827115.2). Taxonomy (NCBI): domain Eukaryota; kingdom Metazoa; phylum Chordata; class Actinopteri; order Perciformes; family Channichthyidae; genus Pseudochaenichthys; species Pseudochaenichthys georgianus. Next base: position 35,498,758 of record NC_047518.2, read on the forward strand.
TGGCTATTGAAAGAGATGGACGTTTTTCGCCAACCTATCACATGTGGAAGTTTAGGCATTTGTCTCCAGGGCACTGGCTGACCACACGAAGGAAGCTTTGCTGTGTCCAACCCGAATATCCCCCGACATGTCGCTCCGGCTCCCAGAGAGTATAATTCAACCTGATTGGCTAGCTCTGCTGGAAGGCATGATTTTGGCCTGTCCAGCAACGTACATCACTTTGGCCCAGGGGCTTTATGGGAATGGGGGAGGAGCGTGTTATCCTGGTCCAGTTAACACCGGTGATTTCGATTGGTGAAAGAAAAATATGATTTCTGGGGAATAAATCCTCCAAAACCTGCATGTTCTCTGTGACATCCATTTCTCTACTTCAATGTTAGTGCCGCCTACCAACTTCCTTACTTTCTCACAGTTCCATCCCGAACTCATTACATGGCCACATATGTGCAAACGGTGTGCGCTCTAGCATGTGCTCCTCTTTTGTTTCTCGGTTGTGACACAAAGTGCTATGGGCCAAACTGGGCAGCGCGAGGGATGCTTAGCCCGATTCTGTCTCTCTCAGTGCCCTCAGATGCCCTGCAGGCTTGGGAAGATGGCCTGGGAGACTTTGCCATGTGCCCTGCTTCCATCACATACGACCAGTCCACTCCCTTACCACTGCAAAACTGCGCTCTGTCATTTTAAAAATAGATCAATTAAATGCTCTATGCCTTTGCTAATGGCCTCGGATGTTTGGGCTCCAGTGAAGTTTTCCTGAGCATCGAATGAATCGTCAGTGAACCAGGATTGCTATTATTTCACCGATGCTCAAATTGTTATGTTTTGCTCTCACTATATTACTCTCACAAATTGGGTTCCGTACAAAAAAAACCCTCTTTGGTGCACTGTTTTGAATATGAGTAATATAACCAGCAGATATAAGCAATGTAGTTTCCTTCAGTGTAAGGAATTAACTGTTTTTGTTTTATTATTGCTTTTTTTGTGGTGAAGTCATTACATGATTACTGATGCTGTAATAAAATACGGACTAGTATAGAGTGCAGAAGGAAGGCGATGAATGTACTGCAGTACTCTGGTAGGTATTGCCAGCTGGTTCTCCTTCCTTCCCACAGACAGTACCAATCTCCACTGTTATAGCAGTGGCAAATTAGACTGTCTTCAAATGAACTATGCACCCCCCCTCTGCCTTTACCATATCATCTTCAAGGCGGGGGGAGAAGGTGGTGGTGAGTGGAGATGTAGAGCGCAGACGATTATCCCCTAATTAACGCTGATACCTCCCCCATGGACAATGTCCCATCTCATCAGTGGGCCGCCGCGTCTTAATGTTAGGTGCTAACTGCCTCCCTCGCATATGTCAGTCCTCGTTAAGGGACTATGCCGTGCGGTAATGTCCTCCCGTTTAATGGCTTGTAAAAAGATGGTTAACACTCACTATTTGGCTTCCCTCCTTTTTTCTTCCCGCCGCCACAGCGAGATGACGGATACAGTATGATTGAGCACTCTTTGGGGGAAGTTAATTGCCGGCACAGAGTACCTTGGTGTTTGAAGTGAGATAGCTGAGAGAAGGTAAATGATTGGCCCCTTGGCTATATGATATAATGTTAAACCAGTAGTCACAATTTGGTAACGGGTGACTCGTTAGGGTGACTGTTGTGGACAGCCACAGGCTAAAACAGATATGAGGTTAGAAATTATTAGTTGTCCATTACTAAATTATTTATCATACCAAGCTGCTTCATTAATACAATTCAGTTTGACCACAGCTATTCCATAATCATTAACAATGACCAATGTCACATGAGTTCACATAGGCGAAACCTCACGAGCGCCTCCCTATCCGAACAATTAAATATTTTCCTTTTGAACTCCACTTCTGCATTCATTACCCAATAACCATATCTTGGAAATCTATTACGCAGCATAACTTCACTCTGCCATTAGTCGGAGAGGCAGTAAAAGCAAGTGGGCTGTCACTTCTCAATATGCTTGTGTTTTCGTTAGACAACAGTAAGAACCCTTCTAATGTCAAGAGCTGTGCTTCTTTTTCCCCCTCTGCATCTCCTCACCCCCCCCCCCTCGCTCCAGCCCTCTCTCTCTACATCTATGCATTCGTGTTGTATTATGAAAAAAGCAAACACGATTATTTTTGATTTCCCGTTTGCCTGAGCAGTACATTTGGCCCACCCCTCTCTCCCCGACCCTCTTGATTGAGGGCTAATGAAAAAGCTGTCCTGAGCGTCGCTCCCTCCCTGTATCCATTAAGAATAATTAGACGGGAACAATTTTGATGCCTGTAACCTCGGCGAGTGTGGCTAATGGTGTTATAAATTGCTCCTTGTCCTGGGTCCTGTACGCATTGGCGCGCAGTGGTGGGGGCGAGACGCTTAATTCAAAAGCACTCTGTCAACAGCACTGATTTGTGTGGTTAATGAGAGCGTTTAAAACAACAGGCGCAGCTCATGCATCCTAATGCCGATGGCAGGAGCAGGTTCGATAAAGAGGCTTGTCCACCATAATTAGCCGCGACAAACGCCCAGGATTAAGAGACAGGGGCCGAACGCAGTGTGCCCTCTTAAAATGGGCCCCGTTTGCTCTCACTCCCACTCTGCTTCACTTTGACTTATATTCTCTCTTTAACAGCATGGTTTCTATCATCTGTCTCTTTCCATCAGACAACTTGACTGTAATGTCTTCTTTATAACTCACTTTCATGTTTGTTTCTGTCTTTTTATACGTATTTGTTCCCAAGGCAGTCGAACGATTTGAGTCTAAAAAAGACTCTGGGGCAGTGGGGGTGTTCAGACCTCACCAGCAGGGATACATGTTCTCCTCTCACTAAATGTAACGCTTTCTCCCCCTGAGGAGTCAACCTATTTCTCCACTGATCTTCACTACACATTTTTCTCCACTCTCTCTCGTGAACTGATCTGTGCTTGTCCCCTCCACCTTTTTCTCCCCTCTCATGTGTTGTTTCTAGCGCTTTTCCCTTTATTGTTTTTGTTTACTTCCTATACTGAACCGGCTCACTTTTACAGCCTTACAGTGAAAGGGTTCGATGCCTGAGGGTTGAAGCCTCAGGCGAAGAACAGTGAGAGTCATACAACTTTAGCAATGCCCAACAGATGTTCCCCTTGTGCTGGATTGAAGATGGGAATACTTTTCATGGAACATGAAGAAGGTGCATGTGTATGATTACATGTTTAGGAAAGGAGAGAAAATATGAGAAAACGAGAGAGCAATCAAAACAGATATAAAGACTGACACTTGATTTAAGGACCTTCATGGCAAAATACCTGAAACTGTATAAAACCGTTACAACGAGGGTAAATTGTATCCTTGTCTCTAATATGTTTTAATCAGCCGCCCGCAGAAGGTCTTCCAAAGGACTGTGTCTGTGTCTCTGTAATGGATGGAGAAGGAGAGGAGTGACAAAGCCAGGCCCACTTTAAAAGGTGTTCAATTCCCCTGTAAATGCATGTTGACAAGATTAATTGAGCATTGCAAATGGTAAACTCTGAAACCCACACCTCAAAAGGACGCACATGCACAGAGATGCCCACACATGCAATCACACACACACAACCACACACAAAGGCATAAACATATTGTGTTCATAAACACACATAAGCCTGCACATACCCACAAGTATGCACACACACAGACACACACACATATGCACGCACACCCCTGCTGGCCTCCCTCAGCCATACTTCCACGTGTCTTGCCCAACACAAATGACTTGATGGGCAGTTAAATGCAGGGGTCGGGGGTTAAATGAACACCGTTGTTTATGAGGATGCGGTGTGAATCCATTTGCATTCTAATATTCCCTTTTATTCTGAAAGACACACACATGCGCACACACGCACACACACACACACACACACACACACACACACACACACACACACACACACACACACGCGCACACACACACACACACACACACACACACACACACACACAGGGCCTGTTACGGGCAAAAGGGAGGGTGCGAGAGGAGGGGAGATGACTGGTGGACGGCTTGTTTTAAAATCCCATTATCAAGTTATTTATGGAATTCATGGCCTGACAACCTCTGTGACCTTGTTTTGTTAAACATGAACCAGACACGATTCCAGCACGTGGTGCTGCCTATTAGCTTTTGTTTTCAATAGCCTTAAAATGTCAGCAACTTCAATCACCCCTTGGGCAGCTTTCCATTTGTGTGTTTTGGCCCCCATCAAATGGACACATGGTACACATACACAAACACAATCTCACACATTTAGTCTTCCATAAGGACACACGCTCATTCACACACATAGTATGCCTTTATGTAAACATGCACACTTGCATGGTCACGCAGAGATGCACATAAGCAAACACACAACTTACCCATAAAGATCCAGAGTGCATGCGTTAACGACAATTCCCACTCTAAATATCCCAAATCCAAGGCCTCCACACAGCCATGATCAGATCCCAGACCAGACCCCATTACAGCCTGTCTGTATTTGTGTTTGTTTGGAATTTAACCCCATCTCTATGGCTAGTCATGGGCTGACTGACACACACGCACACGGAGGAAATCCATGCAAATCCAAACAACCTCTTTACCCTAATGCTCCTGTTTAAACATGGAAGGCCCACCCGTTTCCCTCCAGCTATCAACGCCACACATCAGTTCATGACCACTCATTACATGTCAACAAACTGGAGGATTATTTAAAAATGCTGCCATCCCCATGGTCTGAGAGTTTCTGCTGGGACATTTGGAGACAAATTAAGCGGTTGAAGGTTTGCACTGTTGTACGCAAAGGAACTCTTCACTTGAAATGGTTTGTACAGTTAATTTAGTGCGTATATTATCACTATTATTAGTATTCACTTACTCTGGACCTACTTGTGGGTTGCTTTTATTTTCTGTGCAGTGTGAAGAAGACAGCTCTTGAACATTGGGAGGTGTAAGCATCATCTTACCGCTTACCATCATTATTTGCCACACATACTGTAGGGCTTTATTTTTGTGAACCCTGTCCAATGCGTTGTGGGCCTGCCAAGCACACTTTTCATGTTTTTGTGGATAACAGGGGGCTGGTAAGAATTATTGAACTTATGTTATAAGCAAATAGCTGCTGGTTTAAAACAAAAATGAACAAACATGAATGGCGGGGTCCGTCTGATTTATTGAACTTTATGGCTGTTTCTTCACCAATTTAAGTGACCAAATATTATGGAACACACCCCCTTTATGTTGCCTCTCCTCTCTCTGGGGAACACAGCAAGTCATTTAGATACCAAACCATCGCAGTTGAGGAAATAATATCAATGCCTGCCAGGAAAATACTAGGGTTGGAGAAGGTGGAATTGTTAAAAATGACCTTACACAAAATGTGGTAATACAGTCTAAATGAAATGATAGCTCGCAAGAGAAACCTTACTATATACTTGCTTTTGTATTCAAATTCACACTTTCCCATACCAAAAGCTTAATTAAATAGCCATGTAAATGCACACGTTAGGCTCTCAGCAGCAACAGGAGTACATCACAGTTCATCACTTATATTCACAATAACAACAAACAGTTTTGCTAAGAGTGCACACCATTTTGTTAATTGTATAACTCGATGCACACGTTTCCAGCTTCTATCATTCATTCCTTATGGTGGCTTTCCTATTTAATTAAACTATTAGTGTGTAAATGTATTATGATTATGCCTGTTTCAATAAAGAACAAAGATAACATCCTACAGTTCTACAATACTCCATCAGCTCTTTCTATTCCCCCCCCCCAAAACACTCTTGACAAATGCCATTGGCAAAGAGCAAGTATTTGAAGAGGGCAAAAGTAAAATCGAGCCACATACTGCCCCCGTGTGTCTTACATTATTCAACGAGGCTCCAGCTGTGAGGCATAGAAGATTAAATCCCCCACATTTTAACATATGCCAACTAAAAGACTTTAACGCTAGTGTGGGCCAGAGCCACCAGGCAAAAGCAGACTGAAACAACAACAGTTAAGCATCTCGTGTACTTCTGGATACTTTGCTAACCCTTTGAGAAGACCAAGCCTAACACTGATTAACATTTAGTGATCACATTTGGCAGCTATCGGTCCGCCACCGGCCAAACTTACCACAACTCAAAGTCAATCCATTATATATTGGCAAAAAGATAAATTTGATGGTCTTAGAATTGAATACATTATCCTTGGGTTTGTTTGTAGCCTTCAACACCAGCCACTGATCCAGCACATTGAAACAATTCGACTGTTTGGATATTGATCTTTTTTGTGTACACTTATTTTTTAAGTAAAGAAGTTTGCACTGTTACGTTAATTTCAACACCACTGAGGTATTACTGAATTCACTACTGTTGACCAACATCTCTCTTTTAACGGAGGAGCGGAAACATAAACAACTACAGGAAATTGTCAGCAAACAGGGAGTGAATAATAGACTTTTCTTTTACAAATTCAAAAGAAATGTATCACTTTTAGTTATAATCATTTTCTTTTCGGTTATTACGTCCATAATCCAGATGGTTGTTTACCATATACACTGAATAAAAATATAAACGCAACACTTTTGTTTTTGCTCCCATTTTTCATGAGATGAACTCAAAGTTCTAAAACATTTTCTATATACACAAAATAACCATTTCTCTCAAATATTGTTCACAAATCTGTGATAGTGAGCACTTCTCCTTTGCCGAGATAATCCATCCCACCTCACAGGTGTGGCATATCAAGATGCTGATTAGACAGCATGATTATTGCACAGGTGTGCCTTAGGCTGGCCACAATAAAAGGCCACTCTGAAACGTGCATTTTTGCTTTATTGGGGGGTCTGGGGGGGTCCGAAAACCAGTCAGTATCTGGTGTGAGGGGTAGGGTTAGGGTTAGGGTAATGTTGTGAATCGAGTGGCCCATGGTGGTGGTGGGGTTATGGTATGGGCAGGCGTATGTTATGGACGACGAACACAGGCCACTCGATTCACAACATTACCCTAACCCTAACCCTAACCCTACCCCTCACACCAGATACTGACTGGTTTTCGGACCCCCCCAGACCCCCCCAATAAAGCAAAAATGCACGTTTCAGAGTGGCCTTTTATTGTGGCCAGCCTAAGGCACACCTGTGCAATAATCATGCTGTCTCATCAGCATCTTGATATGCCACACCTGTAAGGTGGGATGGATTATCTCGGCAAAGGAGAAGTGCTCACTATCACAGATTTTTTCAGATTTGTGAACAATATTTAAGAGAAATGGTTATTTTGTGTATATAGAAAATGTTTTAGATCTTTGAGTTCATCTCATGAAAAATGGGAGCAAAAACAAAAGTGTTGCGTTTATATTTTTGTTCAGTGTATGTATTATGTCATGTTTTGATAACCACATTTAGCGCCACAGTGCATGCAACACACTGCATTCAACACACTCAGCAAATTACTGGCCGTGCATCATTTCCTGTAGAGAGACAGGGAAACTCAGTCGATGTGTGGACAATCAACACGCTCGTAAACATTTCCCAAGTATTTATGGTCATCAGCTGTCGAGAGCTAATCAGATTTCTGTCCCTCCTTCTGTCTCCACTTTCAGAGTTCTGCTTAATTACCAACAATTCTGGGTTTGAAGGCTGTTAGAATAAACTTCAAACGGTGCTCTTGGAGCAAGCTTGCATCCTCTGCAGGCGTTCATTGCAAGCTCTGACATAATTGTATTGATTTGTTTTTTGCAATTATTGCAACCTAATTAGGTTGCTAATTTGCTATGTTAACTCAAGAGAAAGCAACTTAGGGTCAGGCTATGGCAGCGTATCTAGAACGTTCATTTGCAGTCTGACAACAACTAGTAGATTTATTTTATGAAGTATTTGTCTGATTCAATTCCCTCGTACTAAGCTATTCAGAACTTGAACTTTATCATCAAATCCCTCAAGTTTCTAGTCGTATGTCCAGTGGGGGAAGACGTTCTCATGTCTACTATAGTAACTAAGTCAAACATGTTTATTTGCAAGTCATGTATCTTTGTATTAATCAATCTTCAAATACAATAGTTTACTCTCATTACTTTGATAACTTTGCTTTTTGTGTGTCTTAAAGGTCCTTTTTAGCTTTTCTTATCTCAGTCCATGTTTGTCATTTTTCTGTGCCTGTTCAAAACAAAATGCACATACACATTCTGTATGTATATGTACTATGGAAGTGCTTTTTACGATCCATTCAGGACACCATAGCAGGTAACACACCTGTTTTGAGACCCTCCCCCCGGAGCAAATGGTGGTCTGCAAGGCCTCTTGGACAGAGAGCGTGCTCCTCTCCCTCCACCCCTTTCATTAGTTACCTCTCCCAGGAATGTGTGTGTGTGTGTGTGTGTGTGTGTGTGTGTGTGTGTGTGTGTGTGTGTGTGTGTGTGTGTGTGTGTGTGTGTGTGTGTGTGTGTGTGTGTGTGTGTGTGTGTGTGTGTGTGTGTGTGTGTGTGTGTGTGTGTGTGTGTGTGTGTGTGTGTGTGTGTGTGTGTGTGTGTGTGTGTGCACGTGCCAGGGGTGGCTGGTGGCAGTGCTCCCCAGTGGAGTGTTGGCCCCAGGCAGCACAAGGTAACATCAAACGATTCTTCTCTTTATGACTTATTTATTTATTATACTGTGTGTGTGTGTGTGTGTGTGTGTGTGTGTGTGTGTGTGTGTGTGTGTGTGTGTGTGTGTGTGTGTGTGTGTGTGTGTGTGTGTGTGTGTGTGTGTGTGTGTGTGTGTGTGTGTGTGTGTGTGTGTGTGTGTGTGTGCGTGTGTTCATGTATGTAAGGGAGAGAAAGAGAGCGTGTGTGTTCAAACAGGCCTGTGTGCATTTATCATCTGAGCCAGTTTGTTTTCCTTCTGTCCTGAGACTCCACCACCGGTTGCAGCAGCATCCTCCCTGGTGGCGAACACAGGGGGGTCTCTAGAACTCCAACTTTGGGACCCCCGCCGGTCTCTGTGCTCCAGCCTCCTCTGTGTTCAAAGGATATGGGAACCTCCCTCACCTGCCATAACTACCGTCCCAGAGCAGGCTGAGACACAGGAACACATAGCACTGAGGAAGAGAGATGTTTATTGGCACTGTCATTTTGAATGAGTGTGTGTTCCCAGACTGGCGTCATGCCGCGCGCCCTGGGAACGCTTCGTATGCAAAACCCTGGTGAAGTTGAACGTACAAAAGTCACCAAACAAAGGCAGATGTGATAAGGAAAATCTTCCACGGCTGGAAACCAACATCCAGAGCAAACATTCACACCCGTTCAATTATACAATTTTACTTTCATCATGATATATTTCCTAAATATAACATTCAATACAGAGTTTGTTATTTCCTCTCACTTCAAAGACTGCAAATGTAACATCAAAGCAGAAGAAAAATCAGTCACTATAAAGAGCACATTAGGTACACTCGTGTCAAACTTGAGCATCTTCCTTAGTTTACTTGGCCTCCTGTATGCAGCAGACTTTGTATTTGCAATTCTTTGATTGGTTATCGACCGTGCACTTTCTCTGGTTGTGCAGTGTGTGTGTGTGTGGTGTGTGTGTGGGTGTGTGTGTGTGTGTGTGTGTGTGTGTGTGTGTGTGTGTGTGTGTGTGTGTGTGTGTGTGTGTGTGTGTGTGTGTGTGTGTGTAATGGGGATGAAGGAGGGGAGGGGGACCAAGCTGGAGGATGCTTATGTCTTTCCTACCCGTTGTTTGGCGTGCCCACCTAATCCTCTCTGCACGCACGTGTGTACACACACACACACACACACACACACACACACACACACACACACACACACACACACACACACACACACACACACACACACACACACACACACTCTGTGAATCTGCACCTATCCCTCGCCACCCCCACCATTCCTGTGGAGAAGACAGGGTGCCCCCCTGCCCCTTGTTCTCTCCTGCTGCGATGGGGAAGTGCATCCTCATTTAATAATGTATCAGAGAGAAGACAGAGGGAGAGAGAGAGGGAGCTCTGACCCAGACGAATGCAGTCTCTCCATTATTTAGCATTTACAGACACCTTCCAGCTCATTTCTGACTCAATATTTAATATAGCAGTAGGAGAGGGAGGGCATTCTCTAATACTCGCACCCACTTGATTTTTTTACACTGTTAGTTGCTTAATGGCCGAATGAAAAAAGAAGGTGCGTAGACACATTTGTAGATATGCCTGGGCCTTAGAAAAGGGGAAATGGATGTGTGTGTTTGAAGGCTGATTTGCGGAAGAACATGAGCGGACAGGGAGTGTTATATCTCATAAACATACAGGAATATTCTGCTGATCCTTGTCTTGACCTCCTCCTCCCTTTTGTTCTGCTGGTTTGCGTGCGGACGATCAACCAACAGAGGTGGTCATGTGAACGTGTTAATGGGGGGAGGTTGTAGTTGTATGCCTCAACGGGGGACACTTGGCACGGATGGACAGACAGTCTTGGATAGCATGAGTTCTGGTTTTGTCAACATGGCCTGCTGGGACCAGTGGCCTCTCACCCCTCCACCACTCTCCCTTTTGTCCCCCTCAGGGTCAAAGATTAGACTCATCCCATCCAAACAAAGAGAAAACAATTGTTCACTATCAGTGCGGACCCTACAGTACTGTACATATACATGTGCAGGCTTTAATGTATGGTCTTTTATCATATGTAGCTGTCTGACAGGATTGGCAGGTGGAGGAAATGTCCACATCACTACAGGATTGGAGAGTGCAAGGAAAATCCAGATTTGTTCATTTGTTCTCATATAATAAATAAAATACAGTTTGGGGTGACAATTATGATAATTATTTTCCAAAACATGTGTTCCTAAGTTTAAATAATATGATCCTTATTTACTCTTCACACTAAAAAACTAGTTTACATTTTCTATATAACCTTAGTAAATGGATGTCAATGGAATAAAAATGCATTTTGGAGACGTGATTACAAATATTTCAGTAGGCATTTTTTGACATTTCAAACTTTTGATTAGTAATTGAAATGCTGAATTTATATTGAATGCATACAAAAAGAGTCATTGGAACACTGGGCTTTTAAGCAGAGCAGAATCACAGGTACCACGTTGATGACGATGACCTAATGTTTTATAAGAAAAATATATGTTAGAGGGGGTAGGACCAGAAAAGTTTTTTAAGCTTCTTCTTGCCCCTGTTGAACATGAACAGAGACTATCTGAAAATTATTATTATTTTTTTTTTTAATTATTTTTTTGTTTGTTATTATTTTATTTTTTTGGTACTTTGTTATAATTATTAATCTGAGTGAAAAAAAAAAAAAGGAGAATATATATATTATTGTTATATATTTGTTTTGTTTCTGACATGTTCAATAAATTGACTAAACTAAAACCACGTCACCTTTATAATAAAACAGATTTATAACCATCTTAATTAACCTCCATGTCACCCTTTTATTTTCACTATCTATTATACTGTAATCAATAGCATTGTCAAAACAGTACAAATTATATTACATTTTTAACATTGGGATACTAATATATTCATTTGTTAGCAAACTGAAATAGCATACAACACAAACAAATCAATCATGAGAGAGTGTGTGTGTGTGTGTGTGTGTGTGTGTGTGTGTGTGTGTGTGTGTGTGTGTGTGTGTGTGTGTGTGTGTGTGTGTGTGTGTGTGTGTGTGTGTGTGTGTGTGTGTGTGTGTGTGTGTGTGTGTGTGTGTGTGGACTAGCATTACTATACTTGTGGGGACCTACATATGTTTACATAGTCACGTGTGGGGACTCGCCACCCTTATGGGGACAAATTGGAGGTCCCCATAAGGGGGATCATTAATTTTAGGGTGAAGACTTGGTTAGGTTTAGGGTTAGGGTTAGGGTTAGGGTAAGGTTAAGGTTAAGGGTAAAGGTTAAGGGTAAAGGTAAGGGTTAGGGTTAGGCATGTGTTGGTTATGGTTAAGGTTAGGATAAGTCTCTAGGAAATGCATGTAAGTCAATGTAATATAATGTATACATGGTGTGTGTGTGTGTGTGTGTGTGTGTGTGTGTGTGTGTGTGTGTGTGTGTGTGTGTGTGTGTGTGTGTGTGTGTGTGTGTGTGTGTGTGTGTGTGTGTGTGTGTGTGTGTGTGTGTGTGTGTGTGTGTGTGTGTGAATGTTTTAGTATGCTGTAAGGTGGTTAACAGGTTGGAACCTCACCTATGCCAGCAAATATAAGGAGAAGGAAATGTGCACCCTTTCTAAATGTTTTTAACAGTAGGCCCATTTCACATGAAATATTTATCACACTTAGGATGAACTTTTCATCGGAAGTAATGAATCCTCAATTACCCGCAAGGAGGTGTTAGCTGCTTTGTTTTCCTCTACCTGTCCACACGTATGTACGCGATGGCAAAACTGCAGAATAAGGCTGTCAAAATATATATACAGGACACCGCTACATGCATATATATGAGTATGCATGTTTAAGGGGATGCAGACACATACAGTATATCTGTGTTTTAATGTGTGGTGTGACACACTGGGCAGCAGTTGGCTTAAGACCAATGGCTTCTCACCTGGCAGATATGTCATGCTCGTGTATCATTAGTTGCGGCCGAAGGAAGGGAAGGACATGTAGAAAGAACGCAGGCTCTTTATATGCAAATACGTGGCCCTGGCTTGTCAGGGCTCACCTCTGTCCCCGTGACAACAGAAGGAGCAAGGAAACGGAGAGAGTGATACAGGGAGAGCGAGGGAGGCCGTGGTTTGCCAGTGGGAATGCCAGTAGTGAGGGTAAATAATGCTCAGGATCCATCCATGAGGAAGATAGATGCAAATGATCTCACTGTTTACCTTTATGTTTCTCATATCAATGGGTCAGTCTCTCCTTCCTATACTTCCCTTCCTTTATTACTTCTACACACCCAGGGTGCTATGCAACTCCTACAGGTGCACAGTCGAGATTATCTTCTTCTTTTATACATATTTAATTAGGATTGTTGGTGGGAGACTTGAGATTTCCATTGCCAACGACTGCTTCCAGTAATTGTTGCGCATTTGATGAATAAAGAACTTGAAACACAGCACAACTTGTCATATGTGACACGGCACAGCGGCTCAAAGCTGCTCTTACACTATACACTGATTTCACTTTGTGAGAAAGCCCCTCAGGCACTGTCATTGTTCCGGTTGTGTTAAAATCACTTTGTCAGGGGTGATATCAATTACCCAGATAAACGCTGTCTGTCCAAATGCACTCGTACAGCTCCCTTGGTTCCCGTTTCTGGTTGGAGATATAATATGACTTCATGGCACACGTTCTTTTCCACTTGGTACGTGTAAGTTCTTCTCTTTCTGTCAGAAGAATTCCTCCAGTACAAAACAAAATACTGCTGCTTCATACATTGACAACACTGATGGCTGTCACCAGGGACAGCAAACAAATACAACAAAGGGGAAGAAAAAAAACTCCATAAAAAAATTAAACCAGCCTACAGCATCGTACGACCACTCTGTGCGTGCGTGCGTGTGTGTGTGTGTGTGTGTGTGTGTGTGTGTGTGTGTGTGTGTGTGTGTGTGTGTGTGTGTGTGTGTGTGTGTGTGTGTGTGTGTGTGTGTGTGTGCGTGTGCGTGTGGTGAGAATGTATGACTTCAGTGTGTTAGTGCTTGGCTTTTCCGCTGCCACCAACAGCTCTGTTGCCGGCGGAGTCAAAGCTGTTAGTGTGGACCCACTAATTATTTAATGCACTGCCTCATTTGTTTACATTGTGTCCATGTTGGAACGCTTGCACGGTGTAAATCTCTGTAAATGTAAGGAAAACAAATGGTTTATGTGGAACACATCTTTGTTTAGCCAGGCAAATCCAATGTTTTTACTCAATTAAATGGAAGTATTTGGCAGTAAAAGAGGTAGAAATGAACCAAAAAAATACAGTTTCAATACCCGCCAACACATTCTCCTTTAAAATCACAACCTTGGTTGTGTTTGTAAAGGTGTGCAAGGTCACACACACTCCAAACGGCCACACTCCAGTTCAGTAGTAGTTGCAGAAGGTCACTCAAGGGCAATAACTTAGGTTGCTTAGTGAAAAAGGAGCTTCACTCATTCACTATCTCACCAAAAAACGTCCACCGCAATTCAGAGAATTCCTTAACCTTCCAGTCAAATGCCCACTTGGCCAAATTCCTTAAAGCGTTTCGACTCACTATGTTGACCATTTTCTACTTTTATGTTCAGTCCTCCCTCTCTGCCTCACTTTGTGCTTCCTCCACACTCTCACTGCATTGGTCCTGAAAGCAAAGGACACACACGCACGCACGCACGCACGCACGCACGCACGCACGCACGCACACACACACACACACACACACACACACACACACACACACGTGCACACACACACACACACACACACACACACACACACACACACAGAAAATCCATCCTTACAAAAAAGAAGCGGATGAAACGGACACGGCTGCTGCAGAATTGCGAATCTGACACAGAAGATGGAAGCGCACAGCCACCAGCCAGTCCTTTACCTCTCTCTCTTTTCTACCACTCTCTCTGTCAGTGCCCACCACCACCACCATTTCTCTTTTTCCCATGGAATCCATTTCACATAATTAAAGACACTCAAATGAAATGGACCCTCAGGAAAAGTGGCTTTCAGCGAGGAGGAGGTTGTGGCGGAGTTGGTGGATGAGAGGCAGAGAGCTGGGAGTGGGGTATTGGTTCTTCAAGGAGCACCCCTCCTCGTTACCTCCCTCCCTCCTCCCCTTTCTTGATGGGGGCCCACCCTGAAGGGAGGCAGAGTGGCTCTGGCCCCGGCGCGGATCAATATCATCTCCGTTATTAATATCAAAAGCACATTACTTTGTTTTGCGTCTGGCAGCGGGCCAAGGCAACTCAAAGGCCCTGTTCTGACCGACAGCCGTTTCCTTCCTTCCTCTCCACCCCGCCCTCGCTGGCCATTTACCGGGACTATAATTTACTTTGGTGAGTTTTTAGGGTATTGTTTTGTCAGGGCCAATCAGGGCTGAGTAACAAATGATCCCGGTGGAGTAGCGGTGGCCTGGCCCCAGCCACCCCTTCTTCCCGCTCCGTAAGTGACACACGTGGCCAAATTCATTTTTGAAAGTTTCGCATCAATTGCTTTCGTCCTTGACTCCGGGAAGAGCGGAGAAAGCGGGAGGGGGTGAAGAAGAAACAAGGAGGGGGATGGCGGGGTTAAACTGGACAGAGTGTGCCTTTCACTCCCTCCTCCCTGCCCCTCCCGGCTCTCTCACCAGGGATGAGGTAACAACACAAACAAGCATCCCTGCAGTCTGAATTAGACATGACGCTATCTCTAATTGGCCCATTGAATTAAAGGGGCCACGGTGGAGCTCGCAGCGAGAAACAAAAAATATTGACCACTTAAAGGAAGAGAGGGAGAATTGATTTTCAAGACGACAGTAAGCGTTTACCTCATACCACGGAGCTCACTCACTCTACAGTGCACACTTTAGGCATGATAGCTCAAACACTGTTTTGGTGGAACGCTTCTCAGTTAATGCAGCGCATATCACCAATATCTTACAAACGCAATACAATCATGTCAGATTTGAAATGTATTTCCAATTGAATAGATATTTTCTCCTTTCATACTGTTTGTTGAATTTGAACTAATCCATTTTTTATGTTCCACAGAACACATTTTTTTTATGTTATCATAATGCTTGAGATATGTATGTTAGCATCAAAAATGCAAATACCGTCTTTATATTCACAATGTATTGTAAGTACACAGACAGGAAACACATTATTATTATTTTTTTTTTTTGTCCACAGGAGCAGTGCTGCTTCTTAATTTAATCAAGAAACAGACCAGATAGTCTTATAGTAATCTCTTACATTCCCATGTACGACAACTGACAAAAAAGTTTCTGCAGATAAAGCTGCATTTTCTCCTATAGCAAAGTCACATATATTCACAGAGTAAAGATGGGAATGGGACTGTAGCGTATAGAGAATATATTTTTAGTGAGAGGACAGCAATATAAAATACATATTGCCATCCCCTGTCCCTCTCATGTGTAGGAGTGCCTCTAATGAATGCTCAGGAGTCTTCTTTGTCTTCTGTCCCGGTGTTCATCACATTTGTGGGACATATAAGACGCCCAGATGCCCCCTCCTCTTGCTCACCTTCCACACTTAGACACACACAAATGCAACACAAAGGGTTGATAAGAGGTCTTAGCCTGACAATAACGTATGAATATTTCACTGATGATGAAATATTAATTTGGGCCTGTTTGTTTTTTGTCTTTCATTTGACGGCTATTCTTACATTTCCATATCACTTGTCTGTGTGTAATACATCACTTTAATCATAACTGTCACTTCAAGATTATTATTTTTGTGCGAGGTTGAAGGAATAAGGCGTGTCATAAAAGTGAGAAAAGCAAGGTTGAAGTAAACATGTGCATATTTGGTTGCTCTTTCACAAGTATCTATGCAAATGAGAGAAGAAGACTTTAGGGACATACTTAATTGGTGTGTCTGTGTACCTATTTATATCTACCAATTTAATTGTATGTAAATTGTACATACATTTCTGTGCATAGACAGATGCTTATGTGTCCATTTCTGAAAGTCTACTTCAGTGATTATGTGTGAGAGTAGGTGATAGTGGGCATCTGCTGAATAGTGACATCTCCTCCCAGCCATTTGGCCTCTGACAGTACGGCTCGCAGCTTACTTCTCACTCCATATTGATGTCGCACACCAGGCGCTTGCTTCAGGGTGCCATTGCAGAGGGTGCTAATTTATAATTTTTGCGGGGCGCACAACACCATGCACTGCAAACATCGCAGCATGGGTAAACACTCAGGTGTGCTTCCTCCCGCTTTCCAACCAAAGTGCAAACGAGAATCAATGGAATTAAAGCGAGATGTGAGCTCTGCTGGAAAGAAAAACAAGCCACCGAGGTGAGATGGCCGGAGGCTATCCAGCAACACGGTGTCGATGGTGGAGAGGGGTGGATGTCAGAGCTAACACAACAAAAAACACAGAGTAAGTATTTTTTCTCCGCCTCACTTACGGAGGAAGAACAACCGTGCTTAAATGGGCCTGTCGGGGGTCCAGAAATACTTTGAAGCGATAAAGACATTTGTTACAAGTCAGGTTTAGTGACAGTTTGTTTGCTCAGGGACCTAAGCCATTCCTTATTAGGATGTAACCTGAAACTGAACAATTACATTTGATGGTTCTAAAAACACAACAATCACACCATACATATTTTTAATTCTTCTGTAGTAAGCAGGCAGCTCCTTTTCTAGGAATGTTTCGTATATCTAGTGTAGCCTGGTACCGAGGTGAGAGCGGCAGGTGGAGGAGACGGCAGGTGGTTGCTGCCATGCCATGTTCTACTGTTTGACATGAGAGTAACGTGTCAATCAATGGCTTCCTCCCAGCTTCTCCTATGGGGCCTTGTGCTATTGATTTCAGAGTGTGTTAGAGTGCCAGGGGGTCTTTACAACCACGCAGAAGATTCACACCACTGGAAAAGATCTTCCGCACGTACACGGTAAGCTCTTTGCCACCGAGGTAAATGAATGGATTAATGGTGTACTTAAATACTATTAACAAAGATACAATACAATTAAAGATGTTTATAGAGCTTAAACTTCTCACCAATGTGTCCGCCAGAAAAGGATGCCCAATGACATGCCAGGAATTTAATTGATCCCATGCTTTTAAATCCTCTCTTACTGTTTTATTGGCTTACTACTTTAATGTGTTAATTACTTGCTTATCAGCTCAAGTATGTTATTTAATTTATGGGTGCCCCTTTGAGTGAGTCTAGGGCTCTAAAACAATCTTTAAATATGGCTGCACTTTCAAATAGTTCATAGGCCCACCGTTTCTCATTAACCATCTGAAGACAAATCATTAACAACTCATTAAATCATATCTCCGTCCGTATCAGTGAGCCTGTCCCCCGCCAACAAATGGGCAAGGTAATAAATCCCATCATCAAACGACCTCAAATGGTAGAGGCTGGCGTCTCTTTGTTATCAAGGAGAGACATTGATTAGAGGTACTAACAAGGGTCCTTATTCTTTTCATTTGTGTACAGCCTGTTGAAATGGGGACACAAAGATACACTTGCGATGAAAGTCTTGTGCAAGTGACATTAAAGTTGTCGTTATCTCTATACAATGCTACAAAATCCGCTCGAGTTTCCTCTCTCCCTCTCCCTCGCTTTCTTACCAGCAAAAACACAATACTGTTATTTTAAAGCAGTGGGGTGGAAAACATATCAAGGGGCAATTGTTGTCGTGGCGTTAATAATTCAAGATTTAATTGCAACCTCTTCATGTTTTACCGCGAGTAGAAAATGGCAGTGTCTCTATTGTCTCCGGGATTCAAGGACTGCTCTCTCCTTTCAAGGTGTTACTTTCATGGCCGACAATCTTTGATTTTCTACAAAGGCTTTGCCAACAATCACTTGGCATCGGATCTACAATGTGCATATCATCTCTGTGTGATTCAATCATGTGTCACAAAGTGGTGTTTGAATACATAATTAGAACACTGTGGATACTGTAATCACTGAGCTTGTCTGCTCGCCAGCCACGGTTATCTGAAGCTAACAAGAATAAGAGCAATGAAGCAAAGTGAGGTCACCCATATTGTTATGCAGTGGCCAGGCTTTTTATCTTTTACTTTTATCTCTCTGAGTCTCTCTTACTTTCCATCCTTTTCTTTTTTCTCTTTCTACTTCCACTACCACCTCCCTCCACCCTCTCTGTCTCTGTGCACGGCGGGGGAAGATGTATGCCGGCATCCAGGTGGAGTGGGGGAGAAATCAATAGTGAGGGTGTTTGAAGTTTTCTGAAAGACTTCCCAGGGAAGACGCTCTTGTCAGGGTGATAGATAAAGCTCATGCCTCAGTCAGCCCCGGCAAGAGGCGGCCAGAGGAGAGGAGAGCGCCTCACCTTTTTAAGTGGGGCCCTAATAATAAAACAGCATGAATAAAACATCCCGGCTGAACCACGCGCTGCATTAGCGCTGCCGTCCCGTTATAAATGATACCGATGGCCCCGACGCCATTTGGGTAAAAGCCCGCAGCACTGCTTTAAAAGAGGGCGGTGCGCAGGGAAAGGGAGATAGATTGATATGTGTGTTCTGCACTTATTTATTTATATGTTATCGGGCTGAAGGAAGAATGAGGGAGAGTTAGTACGGTTTTAGTGTTGCAGGGTGACTGATTGTGACTTTATTGCTTGTGGAGAGTTGGTGTGATCAGCAGAGTAAGGTCATTAGCTTTGCCTGCTATTCTTCCTTCCTAGTGACCTAAATAACGATCAGCATAAGCATGCTCGAGGAATGCAACAATTAGAGGAAGAACTGTGACGAAAAGAGTAGTGTTTTCCCCCAGTTCTTGGTCTCGACTCCTGTCCGAATGTAGAAAGCTGTTACATCAGATGTCCTCAAGCTCTTATATCCTAAACTTTGACACCATTAACTGAACTCTTGCTCTCACGGATAATTGATATTGCAGGTAGTGTTATGTCAAGACAAGTGAAAGTAGCTCAATCTCAATCAAATTGAGTTTGCTGCAAAAAGTGATAATTTAATGTTCAGAGTATAGAAAAGTCATTTCCTTCCCATGTTACAGTTTAGCCTCCTCTTTGGAACAATGTCAATATCATGGCAAACTGAAAAAACCAACATGGCAAGGCTACACACATTCATCATTCATCAGCAGCATACACCGCGCATCTTTGAGCTTATTCTCCCAGCCAGAAGGCTATCGGAGCTTCAGAGGGACATCAATCTCCCAGCACTGCTGCCCTGACCTCGTTTGTTCGGCCCTGAACGATTCTTACTCTAGGCTTGTGGTGGAAGGGTGGGCCGCAGCCACAGGGTCCTGGACCAGGGAAAGCTCCCTGAGCCCAAGGGTAAGCGGGGTCAAGTGGTCTGTCGCAGGGGTCAGGGGCTCCCAACAACCCCACTGGCCCAGAGGTCAGACCCTTGACCTCAGCTGCAGCCGGATACATCAGAGAGAGGTCAAGCTTTCGCCACCTCCGCTTTCACCTCTGCTTCCTCTGGCCACACAGGTGTCAGGGGCCCCCATCCCAGCTAAAGGTCAGAGGTTGCTGTGAAATAGGGGGTCCACTTAAATGCGTTGCATCAGGTCATGACGGGCTGTTATGAGAGCTGTGTGGACGCAGAGGTAGCAGGTGCCAAAGCTGTAGGAGCACTGATCTGCTAAATAGTTTCGTATCGCTAGTTGAATCCTCAATGGCCCAACGCCATGAGGTCTTGTTTGGGTGCGAAACATTGTGGATGAAGTTATGTTTAACCCAGATTATGTCCGTGGAGAAAGCCTGCCCTCTCGTAAGCACTAAAGACTTCCAGCTACATGTCTTTTCCTAGCTATATAACTACAACAACGTGCTAATATAAGTCGTGATTAACATTGAGTGGACGGTTTTAATGTCTGCTTAGAGAACTTGCAGGAAAAATGTTCAGGCGATACAAGAGGAACATTGTAAAAGACATGAAGCAGACAGTATAAAAAAAGAGAATGTTTGGGGAACATGTTGAGAGAGCGGAGGGACCGCAGCTGGAGTGTTGAGAGTTTGTTGCACGCTGCGGGAAGATATGCGCCTAAATCTGACAGCACCCCACTGAGACAATCACAGAGCTGGGAGTCTCCTTATTTGTTTAGCAGCCACCAGATAAATAACAACATTCTGCTCTGAACTAAAACACTCTCTGTCTCCCTCTGTCTCTCGGTCTCTTCCCTGCTCAGATCTCCCGTTCCCCCTCCGCACCCATCACTCGCTTTGTCTCTTTCTGCGCCTTGACAGTTATTTGTATCTTTGTTGCTCTCTATGTCTACCTGTCTGCAGCTGCTCACACAGCTCGAGGCGAGCACATTCTTTCTTCTTCTATGAATTGTAATATCTCCTCCTCACTCTGTATTCTCTCTCACTTGTGTCGTCCACATATCTGCTAAAGTGATGTTTGTCAGGAATTAGACAAATAAGCTGTATGTAAATAGCCAACAAGTCTCAATTGAAAGATTGCAAATAATACCAATATTGCAGTCCTTTGCTTAATCTTTTTAGCATCAACAGTAAAGTTCCTCTTTTGAGCTGCTGACATGTAGGATACCGACTCAATGTGACAATGTTATACTTATGAAATTCCCCCAATTGTTTGCTTATAACCTTATATTGAGGAATTCAGTTTGATAATCAGTTTTGTCAACATTTGATTCATAAAGATGTATTATTTCTGTGCCTGAACGATTATTCTGAACAGAGAGGATGATTTCTCCTAATGTGTACTGCTCGGCTTCGAAACATTCCTGTGCCTTTTACTTTCTATTTTCAGATGAATAGTATTCATATGACTTCATCTTCACATCTTTTTCCAGGCTTTAACCAAACATTGTTTTGTAAATTAAATCGTGTTCCCATTCAAATACATGTGAATATATTTTGAATAATCCACACACCAAGCCCACAGTGGTTAAACGGGGACCGAATAAGATGATAGTTGATTTTAAAGTGATAACATGGTTGCTGAGCATGTTTTTCTAGATTTTTTTGAATGCTTGAAATGTCACATTAGACAGTACTGCTCACCCCTGCCATAGATAGGTTGACCTTACATAACTGCTGTTGCACTTCTAGATGTCTTCCCATATAGATGCATTCGGTACAAAAGACTAACAGATCAAGGAAATACACGATATTCCAAAGTCATACCAGGTACATGTTTTAAAAGGCAAAACATTCACCACAAACACCCAGCATGAGATCATCAGCAGCACCCCATTGATCGGCATTAAAGCCTTCACTCCAGAGAAGTCGGTGTGCTCATTCGCGGAAATTTATGGACACATTAGAACCCCCCCTCTAGACCACAGGATACATCATGGTGAAAAGTGTGACAACAAAGTGTTGGGGTGTTGCTTTCCACTTCTGTACAACAAGGCCAGAGACGTGAGCTATGGGCCCTTAATTGTTGTTTGTTAATTGACGATGGACAGGTCTTAATGGCTTTGTTGAAAGGTATTGTTTTGGCCCGGTCGTTATTCGTAAAATGTCTGGTGAACGGTGAGATCTTTATAAAAAATGTTATTTATAAATGGCCGTGTGTTATCAAAACAGACACTTTCTGTTTGGAACTTTGACCGTTTCTATTTGGATGAGCTGCATTGTGCCTGCAGAGTGCTTTCACACAGCTGTTTATTGCAGGTTGCCACTTGTAATGGCGGTTCTGTGTGAATGAGAGCTTGACAGGGGATACCTTGGCTGTATTGCTCCAGGTTGTGTAATTAAATGTACAGATGAAATATCGGAAAGCCAGTGAGAGTAGAGGCCAAAACGTGGAGAGCTCGGACAGAAAGTGCTGAGCAGCACATTTTGCCGGTTTCTCCCCTCAGCCAGGCTTAATGTTACTGGACCCCGACAGATGGAGCCCGGCTAAAATAGCAATGGGTGCAAGGGTGGCAGGGGCCAGGCAATGGAGGTCCGGGGAAATTTATGAAGTTATTGATTGACCGGTGCGGCTATCACTAACCTTCGCCCGTCACACAAGGAAAGGGGAGAAAGATGATAAAGACTTTTTTGAGTGGGTCCTTTTCACTTTCTGCCCACTCTCCCAAATATTAATCTCCTAATTTTTAATTTTTAATCCAGACAGAGCGGGAAAATAAATGCCTCTGTCCGGCAGGCCATGGTAAATAATTAAAATTGAAAATTGATTGTTTGCACCAGAGCCGGGATTTATGGGATAGGGGCTCCACCGCACCCCCGGGGGACCCACTCCCACGTCTGCGCTCACCGGCCTCGTTCCCGTGTGCTAAGCATTTTTTCACATTATTCTCCACCTAATATGCTAAGGAGAGTGGGTAGGGGGGATGGAAAAGAGGACGCAGGGAGGGAGAGAAGCAGTAGAGGTGTGCTTCGTTAGATGAGTAATATGGTATTTCATTTTTTTCACAAAAATCAATGGATTGGAACCTTCCCCCCCTCTTCCATATGGCTCTAATATTTATTTAAAAGCCCTGTCAATAGATATAACAAGGTTAGTTTTATAACGGTTTATCTGGGGAATTCGATTCAAGGGAAGTTATATTTGTTATGTATGCGCGATTAAAAACAGGCAATCGATGGCGTTGAAACTACTACATAACTACCTCCCCCTTCTTCTCCCATGCCCCCCTCTCCCTCTAGCTCTTCACCTTTTCTTCAAACTACCTCCCGTCTTTGGTACCAAGCAATATGTAATGCACTTCTAAAGACAAAGACACACCTCCTGTCTGCACGGTTACAAACTGAGGAAATGTCCTCGCCTCCCGACTGCGGTGGCCCGCCATGTCAGCCTTACCTGACTAATGCACACTGGGAAAACAAATAATGGTCCTCCGGTTAAATTAATGAGAGAGGAAATGCGCCTCGCCTAACGTTAGTTTTTTAGAATGCTGACCGGCTTTACAGCATGTGGGTGTTCGCCATAATGATAGTTCACTACATGTAGCCACGCACATCACGATGAATCTATCTCGTCACCTGTGGCTCATGCTTTCAGTGCTGTATTCCTCCAACATGGCAACATGGAAGGGAGGACATATTTGTTAGCACATACAGTATGCCACACACTGTCATTTTATCATTGTCGGACTTTAGCCAAAGGCAAATATTGTTAACTAATAGTCCTCTACACTTTTGGATAGCTGTTTGATTAGAGTTGTAAATAATTATCCTAACCAAGACTGCAGAAGGTCATCCATAGCTCTCGTCGGTTGAGCTTTATTGAGTTCTTTTTTTTTGGAAGATTCAGAGCTAAATCCATGAATGCTATTGTCCTTCAATGTGCCACCTTAAAGTGTTGCTCTCGAAGCACTACGCTGGCAAAAATTCAATTTTTTCCGTCTCTCTAGTTGCTGGCAGTGAACAGAGAGATAACCTCCATGGTTCTATCTTAATAATTAAAACACAGTGGTATGAAGTAGAGCGCTGCTCCTTTATTTATGAGAGGAGCGTACACAGTGAAGTGATTGTGTTGAAACCAGGCGAGTCCTTGATCCCTGACATAAGGGTTTGTTTTTCAGGGCATATTTGAATATCAATGCTGAGACATGATCACCCCACTAGCACAGCCCCACCACACATACCTTCCCTCCCATCCCACACACGCACACACACACACACACACACACACACACACACACACACACACACACACACACACACACACACACACACACACACACACACACACACACACACACACACACACACACACCACACACACACACACACACACACACACACACACACACACACACACCAGCAGAGGTACAGTACAAGGAGAATGATCAAACACTCATCAGTCATTTGTCAGACGCACACACCTTTATGAATGCATGAACATATTCTAACATTTTAACATGCAGCTCTGTACAGACCCACGGGCAGTTTAACAACACATGCTGGTTGATTATCTAGTAATAGGGTTAATGTTTGTCAAAAGAGATGTTGCTGTCTTATTGTTTTAAATGTCATTCTTTAACATTGTGAGCACCTTTATTAAGATCCCATTCATCTGCATTTGGTTACGGTGGAGAAAGATATCTCAGAAATACAAAACCGTAACATATAAAACTTAAACTTTCTGGTTGACTAAGAACATCCTTTTTTTCACAAGTGATGATCTCCATTCATAACCTTATATCATATAGCTGACCCACATGGAAGCCCTCTCTTTCTCCCCCCTACATCCATGTTCCCAGCCCCACCAGTATAGACAGTGAACGTCCGCTGCGGCTCACAGGTGCTAGCTCACTGGGAACGTAATCCGTCACTCCTGCTTTAATTCTCCCATGCATCATGGCATGTACGTGTGCACTGACAAAACACAAAGACTAAGAGCTTTCTCCACCATTGCCACCATCACCAGCACCACCATAGCAGGGAGCGCTGAAGAAATCAATTACTCCCAGGGCGGGCGTGTCTGGCTGTGGGCTAGAGACCATATATTCACTAGGGGAACGCTTTAGGAGAGAGAAGGAAAGGTGTAAGGTGGGAGGATGTGGCCTTGCTGGGGTCCCCAATCCACTGCAGCTCCAAAGCCTAATCCCTCAAGGCGACACGGGCCCATCTCCTCACATTACCAGGCCGATACACTTCTCAATCCTGCAGGCCCGCCGACTCATTAGATCCGCATTAGCTTCCCCTCCCTGAGCCCGCTCCCAAATTGCCCGATCAGAAGCGCAGGGGAAAACAATACCTATTCAGCAGCGTGATGCATACACACACATGCACACACGTGTTAACTGACACGCATGCCCGCACACGTACACACCAAAGCACACAATATAGGATTATTAAGTATTGTGTGTCTGGGCGGTCAGAGTTGCAGTGATTTCAGGATCCAAATAAGAAATAAAGTGAGAGGAAGAGTGTCAGTGTGTGTGTGTGTGTGTGTGTGTGTGTGTGTGTGTGTGTGTGTGTGTGTGTGTGTGTGTGGTGTGTGTGTGTG
>NC_047518.2:35534258-35636758 GCF_902827115.2 Pseudochaenichthys georgianus
AGCATATGGCCACCAGGGGCTTACAGATCACAACATTGTGTGTGTGTGTGTGTGTGTGTGTGTGTGTGTGTGTGTGTGTGTGTGTGTGTGTGTGTGTGTGTGTGTGTGTGTGTGTGTGTGTGTGTGTGTGTGTGTGTGTGTGTGTGTGTGTGTGTGTGTGTGTGTGTGTGTGGACTAGCATTACTATACTTGTGGGGACCTACATCTGTTTACATAGTCACGTGTGGGGACTCGCCTCCCTTAGGGGGATCATTAATTTTAGAGTGAAGACTTGGTTAGGTTTAGGTTTAGGGTTAGGGTTAGGGTTAGGCATGTGTTGGTTATGGTTATGGTTAGGAAAAGTCTCCAGGAAATGCATGTAAGTCAATGTAATGTCCCCTGAAGTGATGTATACATGGTGTGTGTGTGTGTGTGTGTGTGTGTGTGTGTGTGTGTGTGTGTGTGTGTGTGTGTGTGTGTGTGTGTGTGTGTGTGTGTGTGTGTGTGTGTGTGTGTGTGTGTGTGTGTGTGTGTGTGTGTGTGTGTGTGTGTGTGTGTGTGTGTGTGTGTGTGTGTGTGTGTGTGTGTGTGTGTGTGTGTGTGTGTGTGTGTGTGTGTGTGGCTGTGTGTGCACTTGTGTGAGAGAGAAAGTGAGAAGAAGAGTGACAGAAGAGTAGTGACAGGGTGAAAGTCAGTAAGACGGACACAAAGATACAGAAATAGACAGTCCATGTGCAAAAAACAATTATGTATTTTTGTTTAATCTTTACAGTACATGTGTGCGATTGAGGATGTGTGCATGTGCTTGTGGGCTCGTTTTGTTCTTATGTAAAGCTCCTTTGTTTTGCTGTTTTTATGTCCCTGTGTTTGTTTTTGGCCATTGTCTCTGGAGAAAAAGCAAAAGGGAGAGAGACTAAGACAGGGAATCTATCTTAGTTTTTCATCCCTTTGTGCAATATAACACACACATTTATACACATTACACGTGCACACACACACCCTTTCCTGTAAGACCACCTGGCTTCCCGCTGCCAGTCCGCCAGCCAGCGCAGCAGCCAGAGACTTGGCCCGATTAATTATCTTCCTGCTAATTGAATGTAGAGGGACTCTACAGGGATGGGTCATTAAACTGATGCAGCGTATGTTTGTCTCCACTGTTTATCTATCCGCAGCTAAAAGATACATCACACACACACACACACACACACACACACACACACACACACACACACACACACACACACACACACACACACACACACACACACACACACACACACACACACACACACACACACAGGCGTACACACACATAAAGAAGTGTATACAATGATACACATATCTACACTTGTGCTATAAAAAGAAATAACGCACCCTCACATTCAGTCTCTTGGACACTCAAACACATACAGGCTTAATACACACATACCCAGTCATTTCCAAATAGATTGAAGTAGATTTACAGCTGACTATTAATAATGGATTAGTCAGTCTTTTTAACAACTTTAAAGAAACCAAGCAGTTTCTCATCCAAGCTTCTCAAAGGAGAGCATTTGCAATGACATGTTCCTTTGTGGCAGGGGTGGGGAACCTTTTTCCTCTCAACGGCCATTTCAATGTTTTCAACATCCTCCGAGGTCCGTACAAATTATTGACCTCTGCTTAAAAATACTAAAATCACAGCCCATTCATTTCGCCTTTCTTTCATGCTGTGCAAAAAAAACTTCCTTCCTTGCCAAAAATTGAAATCCTATCCATGTGAACATGATTTAAGTGGGGGGCGGACCTAACCTCCTCTAGGGGGGTCCGGGGGCATGCTCCCCCTGGAAGATTTTTAATGTTGAAGTTAAAAGCATAAATCTGGTGCACTTTGGGAGCAACATTAGGAGATCTATGGACACATCTCTCAACACCCATATGAAACAGACCTGTAAGCATATTTACTTTTTCTTTATGGATATTTTACAAATCACTCTCCTTTCAAACTATATTCTTGTTTATTAATAACAACTTTTTTTTACTGTCATATAGTATTTTATAACTGTTTACTTTATTCCCTTATTGTTTTATAACTATAATGATCATGTAAAGATGTGCCTTTACCTCACTGGTTGGAGAAATAGCTTCTTATATTCGTTATTATAGCTATAGCTAACCAGATGCTAATAACAACAAAGTTATTGACTGTATAACTCTGTCATTATGCTGCTTTCAAATCCGTGTCTCAGTGCTGTACGATACCAGTCACCTCTGTGGAAACATTGGTATGGCTGCCTTTTTTTAGTTTGTATTTGAGTGTTGTATGTTTTGTAATAATGGACCAAGAGTCTCTTTAAATAAAGATGATGATGATGATGATGTATGATCAGTATGACAGATGAACAGATCGCCACTGGGCTTTCAACTAAAGACACAGACACGCAGGAACTGCAGCATGTGTACGGCTCCTTATGGGTACTGCTTGGAAGTGCCGGAGCGACGTTCTGGTGCTCCCCGTCAGAACTGCACCAGCGCCATATAGAGTTTCTGGCCCCCTGTATTACATGGCTCTGAACTGCACCCCTGTCAGACGAGACATATACCACGTGATGACACGTTAGGCTCGTGTTGTGTTCAAGGACCCTGACCGTGGCCAGGAAAAACAGGCACTCGCTTTGTTTAATTTGTTTGCGGTCTATATTTCTTTCATTTTTTTATTTTTTGCGTGTATTTATAAATTACCTCGATGGCCGTACCAAATGATCTCGAGGGCCGTATACCGCCCAGGGGCCGGAGGTTCCCCACCCCTGCTTTATGGAATGGTACATTAATTAAATAGTCCTAGTTTAGTGTAATTTTTCTGTTTTCAGATCATTCAAACAATGGCCGAATACTTGGCCTTAAGGACAGGCATTTCGACTGTTTTTTAAGAGATACATGTAAATAATGTGCGGCTAAATTAATAAAAGCCCACCTTTTGTTGTTGTCATTTTCTGTTGTGCAACTGGATGAATAATGTTCTACTCATAACACCAGTATGACAATTTCAAGATTATCAGGGAAGTCATTTCTGTATATTTTATTTTATATATCAGACAACTTGCTCTTGACGTAACGCATGCTCTGCACATTTTTACAGTCCACTCATAGCATTTTAGGACGGACATGATCATATTGAACCACCACATATGATACTATTTCTCTGTATACTATTTTCTAGTGTGACATCTGCTTTCCCCCTCCGATTCTGACGTGACATCAGTCCAAACACTACAAGATCTCACACAATTGCGCACATACTCCCAGACCACGTGCTGAGACCTTATGGAAGTCTTATTAATAGAGTGTATATGGAGTGTAATTAATGCAAAGCACTTTACGTGTGACAAGCAAGTCCTTGGTCTCGGTATTAAGCCTACATTGTTTCAGTGCTAACGAGAGGGCTCTCAGGGGAAGTGGCTCTCTTCTTCTTGTTTTCTCCCCCTGTCTTTGTCTTTATCCCCTCCTCATGATACTGGTGTCATGTAATCCTTGATAATGTCTCTGTAATATATGCCATCTTGGAGACGTTGGACAAGAGAATGGAATGTTGATCCACTTTTGGTTTGGGTGAAAGCAAAAGACCAATGTTGGACGGTCAATGACAGATTCATTGATAATTCTAATAATGGTTGCTGGTGGTCTTTAAAAAATGTTCAACCTCTTGGGAGTTCACATTTTACATTATTTACAACATTGTTAAACTGTAGATCAAATATGTATTTTTCCCATTGATCAACAGATTCATACTTATATATTTTAACGTGATCTGCAAAGTGATCTAAATTCATTCCAAATAAATAAAAACAAATGTTTCATTAAGTATTCAGCTGCTTTAATGGGATTCACAGAAATCATTGTTAGTGCTGCAAATTGGTTTTAAACGTATATCACCTGTATCTACACATATGTGTTACAAAGCAAAGCAAAACCATTGCGTAGTTCAGTAATATTCCAGAGCAGCTTCACTAGGCCATGGCACATATTCTGCAAGTCTTTCCTGGAGGGATCAAGATGATTCTTTCAAAGGATATTCCCCTCATTTGGTTTTTATTGATGTTGGAAGAGACCACTGTATTGAAAATGGTGTTCCAATCTGGCATCTGTCCTCCATCAGTGCCTATGTTCATAAAACACATAATGGATTAGCATTCCTCGCATCCAATCCAATTCAAACATCTCCAACAGTTTCCTTCCTTGTTTTCGTCCGTCTTTTCGTCCGTCTTTTCTGGACGGTGAGCCACCACTATTTCAATGTTTTTGTATTTAGTGACCTGAGCGGGGTATTCAACCACACATACGAGGCCCATTGTTGGCTGGTAAAGGCTGACGGCCGACACAGAGGCCTATTCCCCCCACATGCCTGCACACACATAATGGCTATTTCACAGCTCGTCTGGGGGTAATGGAGCCTGGCTGGGCCCGCCGAGATGGATCACCCCCAGATGGAGATGAAATGGGTGATCTGGCAGGATTGACGAGGCCTTGAGGTGCTTTTAGAAGACCCAGTGACCAAAGTAACACACCAAAACCTCCACCCTTCTTCATACAGCTCTGCACTTGATGTGGGTTGTGTGGACTGGGTGGAGGGGAGGTGATGGGACATTCATTTGGAAGATGGTCTCTTTGTCACAGGGTTAGGGTGGATGAGAGATGGATAGTGTGTGTGAAATGTCTGTTGGGGCATTAACCCCCAGTTTCTGTGTCCATATTTCCATCTTTGTGTTCCTGTATGTGTGTCTTTTGTACAACTGTGTGTTTTAGTAGAAGGGAACACAAAGTAAAAAACGAAACTGATATCGACCTGGAGCAATCACTCTAATCACCTACTCCGCGATCACACAGATTACCTGAAACACCCGCACATCCCACTCTTCTCCTTCAAACTCAACACAACCAAAACACAACATGACTGTGCTGGTATTTCGACTGGACCTTTGAGGCGAGCAGCGGCTGACGTTATAAATGGCGTGTGGTGGATAATGTCAATACTCTGTGATTGGACCGAGCCTGCTGAGTCGCTAAAGGTCAGCGAGGAGCACATTGCTGATTGTTTTCCAAAGACAGCCCATTGAAGTTTGTCTGATAGGGGTCATTTAGTTTAAGACAAGTTATCAGTCTGTGTCACTGATGCCCCCTCCTCTAGTAGTGCTGTTTAGGTGAAAATGAACGATTTTTGATCTAGCCTCGTGAGAAATTCTATTTCAACCTTTTTGGGGATTTCCAATAATTTAATTAATGTAAATTATTATCAGAATTAAAGAAAATGTTGAACATGTCTTTAAACTGTCACTGATATATAAACAGGCTGTTTATCATACTGCTTCCTGTTAAACGGATGGATTCATGTCATAGAGGTAATAATATCTGAACATGATGTATCAATACCCTTTGCTGCTAAGAAGAAGTGTTGTCATTGAGAAACAATCATGTCGTAAGGTCAAAGTATACAATGAACACTTTCGAGTATAAAACTGACACAAATTGTAGTTGTATAGTTATATGTGTTAATACAATGGTTACCACTGAAATTCTGCACATTCAAACATTGATACATAATGATAAGCTACCACATAGTATTGCATTCATGAATTTCTGTCACTATATTGTTGTGAAACATAATGTTGTGAATATATTAAGAAGACGTTTTGGCATCACCAACTGACCAGTGCACCCAAACAAACAAACAATCATCAAAATATAAGCAACAATATTCAGGCACATTACATTTGAAGGTTTTTTAATTACTAATTTTCACATCTCACAAGTTACAATGTATTACAATAAGCAGTAAAGCTTTCAAGACCTCAAAATTAAAAGGTTGTCATTGTTTGAAACCAATATATTAAGTAAATACACATCAAATGACATTCACTAAAACATTTGTATAAAGAAATGAAGAACACAGAAATGTCTTTTATGCTGCTGCAACAAAAACAATGTCCCAAATTGGGATCAATAAAGTACCATCTTATCATTATGTTAATTGCTTAGACATTCAGATCCAATATGTTGCTATACAAAAATGGCACAGCCAATTAGCCCCCCAAACAGATGAAACCCATGAGTATGTGTTTCCCAAATGAAACTAAATTGTGTATGGAGATGGTTAATATCGTCTTTTGTTGTGATTGAAAAAAGCCTATATTTTCCACACGGATCCCTTCATCTTAAAACCATTAAAGGCGCTTTAATCCCAGCTGTCTTAATGTCTATTTAAACACATACACCACTCCAAACACATGTATGCATGTATTATCATCTGCTAACCGAAGCTTTTAGGTCTAATTTCAGTGACAGAGTTCCTTTTGTGGTATATCCGGGAAAAGTGATCGAAAAAGCACAAGATGCAAATGTGGATATTAGCTATCCTATCCACCCACATCATTTGGAGGGTTGGTGTGTGTGTGTGTGTGTGTGTGTGTGTGTGTGTGTGTGTGTGTGTGTGTGTGTGTGTGTGTGTGTGTGTGTGTGTGTGTGTGTGTGTGTGTGTGTGTGTGTGTGTGTGTGTGTGTGTGTGTGTGTGTGTGTGTGTGTGTGTGTGTGTGTGTGTGTGTGTGTGTGTGTCTGTGCAAGGTGCGCTCACGACGCCCCTCGTCTCAGGGCCTCTTCAAAGGCATTGAGTGGTGCCCTTTGTGGCCCCCGCTCCCTCCCTTTTCTATCTCCCTCCTTTTGTCTTAGCGTTTCATATTTAATAGAGCTGGCTCACAAACAGAGCAGCGATGGTACCTGAAGCTGAGGCGAAGGCCTACTGATGCCCGGGTGAAGTGTCTCTCTGTCTGCATCCGTCTCTCCCTCTGCCATGATCCTTTCAAGCGAATCTATGAGCAGCAGATCAAAGGGATCCACAATGATGTCCCCTTATTCTGTCGGGACGGCACGGTCGTTGAGACGGCCCCCCCCCTCCTCTCTGTGCACACACTCACTTGCCCGCTTTCAAACAGGTGTCTTGACTGATAAGTGATACACATATGGAGTGGAGATGGAACACAAATAGAGTGCAGATCCTCTCTGTTGCCTTCATCTCTGCTCTCCCTGCCCCAAATAGCATTTTGTCCTTAGTCCATCATTCTGTCTCTCTTATATCTTTTTAACCTATAAGATAAATTAAATAACGAGAGTTCCTCCTTGCTCATTTTGAAGGTAGGAGCTCAACATTGCTTGAAAAGGAAAAAAAACAGCCTCCCGTGTCTCATTCCTGCTCTGCTTCTTTCCTTAAGGTGATGAGAGCCCATCGGCATCTGTCAAACTATCTGCCTGATTTTATAGCTGGCTTTCAATCACCTGCCTTGTGAAGAACAAGAACACATGTTCTATATTGATCATCAATCAATGATCAATTAAGCAAGCCATTTGTCCAATTAGAGCAAGCGGTCCATCCAGACCATGGCTTATTTAGCTGTTTGATTGGAAGGGAGCTCAGGGAATGTATATGCTTGCATCATTGATCAGGAACAGGTCTTTAAACACTTATCTCATCCAAGTCCGATAGTGAGGCCATTCAGGTTGCTATCAAGGAAATCTGTTACCTATAACAGAAACCAAGCAGGTTTTTATAGGCTTTCAATCACTGCGCTTGATGATAAGACATTTGCTAGGACAGTTTTCTGTATGTGTTGAAGGATGGGGCTGCGTGTTAGCCTAATATATGTTATTACATCAATTTCACTTTCACTTTTCCGGCTTTTAACTTCAAACAAAGTCATCGGCTTTGAACATGTAATTGGTCTAATATGTCCATGGTTCTTGAGATGCAATGGAAACCCACACATTAATCAGAGGAAGTTCCTGTGTGTTTATATGTTTATATTCCTTAGTCCCCCCCCCCCACCCCCACACTACAGAGGGGGCGCTATTTCACCATCTTCACCCAACATGTTGAACCTCAAACCCTCTGAACCCTCCTTCTCCTCCTCCTGCCACTTCTTTTTGGTGAAGAGAGATTGTTTATTTGGGTCAAATAGTCAGTTATCTCAGGGAAAAGAAAAGGGGGCGATTTCCACCCCAGCCATCCCTTTTTCCCAAATCCTAACACTCCTGCTCTTTCTTTTCCACTTTTATTCCCCCCCCCAAGCCCCTCCATTTTGGTTTTCAGCCATTTAACCAGTCAGCAACAATCAGAGCTGACAGAGCGACGGGAAACAATCGAGGCGGGGTCACCGGAGGGGTGACCTCAGAGGGCTGGGGGGTAGGGATCGAAGGGAGGCCCAGGCAAAAAACCGCCACCCCAGTGCAGTGTCCCGCCTGGCTCTTTGTTGCAGTCGGCCAGTGAGAAAAAAGGGACACTTTAACTCTCCTCTGCAGCCACCTCTCTCCGACAACCCCTCCACTCTCTTCTCCGTCCCTATCGCCTTCTCATTTGCTCCCCTCACACTCTTTTCTTGTCCCTCTTTGTGCTATGGCCCAGAGAGGGGGAACAGAGGGGGCAGAGAGCGATAAAGTGACTGACGGGCCACTTTTCCTCCCCATTTTTTCCGTCTTCCCTTTCTCTCTGACAGTGTCTGTGACTGCGTGACACTCGGCTTTCTGATTGACAGGGGGCGTGGAGTTGTGTGTATGTGTGCGTGCGTGTGTGTTCAGGATGGGGGGAAAAGTGACTGTGTGTCTCTGTGCATGTCTGTCTGGACGCGCTTTGGGGGGGGGATTGTGGGATGGGAGAGTCGAGGGGAGGAAGTGTAAGGGCGAAGAAGGAGTGTGGGGGGGGGTCATCCACTCATTCTCTAACCCTCTCCGTGACAGTTAGGAGGTTTCACACTTAGCTGCCCTTGCGTTTGTTTTGTCTGCGCGCCTCGACCAGGTTCCCACGTGAAAGTGCGCTCTCACTGTCCTCGCGCTCATCTGACCGTTGGGCGTCCCAGCAGTCAGAACCAGAGCCGAGACGGACAAATACAGACACTGACAGCTGGGCCCGGGTCCTCAGACACGGACATGTAGCACCTCGGAGGGACTCCCTCTGGTTCCCATGCTAGGTGACCTCATCAGTTTGTTTACTTGGTTCTGAAGGACTAATTAAACCACACGCCATGTGTGGCTACAGCGTAATCACAAACAACGTCTCTTTTTCACGCATGGCTCGCTGATGAAATTATACCACATTTGAAACTGAAATATATATATTTGTGTACTTTTATCTAGGAAATGCTAAATAGGCAAAACCAATACTGCAGTCCTACATTTCTTTAAATTCATTTATTTCATTTCAAACAGTCTTACAGGTTATGTCATTCTTGTGGTAATGTCTGGTAATTTGTTAAATTAATCACAGTTATTCGAGGCATATTATTGCTTTATCTACTGGAAAATGTCAAACACAGTTGAGTTCATTCATTCAAATATCAAACTAATACACTGATACGCGTAATTAGAGGTCATGGGCTGGCAATTAAAACAGTATCCCTTGTTCTCACTGGGCTCATCACAAATGTATGATAATTTAATAATTTTGCCACTGGTGTCATATATGGATGATTGATTAGAGATGGCGAAAAAAGGGTGGAGGCGAGTCGAAAAGAGGCAGAGTGGGAGGGAAATAAAGGGGGAGCGATGGATGAATTAGTGACGGGACGGAGAGAGAACGTGAGGGAAGAAAGGAGAAAGGGGGAGGGAAAGAGGGGTTTGCATTCCTGGGTGATTCAGCACGGTAGACCCGCGTGAGGGAGGGATGGCGAGTGGATGGACAGAGGGTGGGATGGATGGATGGAGGGGCAGGGAGGAGGG
The DNA here is from genome assembly GCF_902827115.2 of Pseudochaenichthys georgianus. Lineage (NCBI taxonomy): Eukaryota > Metazoa > Chordata > Actinopteri > Perciformes > Channichthyidae > Pseudochaenichthys > Pseudochaenichthys georgianus. Next base: position 35,543,973 of record NC_047518.2, read on the forward strand.
GTGACGGGGCTCCCCTCTAGCGAGTGCGTCGACGGGGACAGATGGCGTCCCTCGGCGAACAGAGTGAGTCCCAGTTTTCACCTGCGGCCCCATGGGAAAATCCGCCTTCCTCACACATGCATCCATACAAGAGGCCCTGGAATGCTCCAGCAACACTACAGCGGGATGAAGGATGTACTCTGAGGAGTGGGGGAGGATGGAGACAGGAGGGAGGAAGGCAGAGAAGCGGGTCAAGGGAATGGCGTTGTGGAATAGTCTGAGAAAAACTTTGAGGGAAGCAATGTGCAGAGGGGGAAAAGCATGGAGGATTAGGAGATTGTGGAAAGTAGAAATTGAAGGAAGATATAAGGAGGCAGTAAAAAAAAATCAATAACGGCAATGTTTGAAGAAAGGAAAGCAGCGGGGAAGCCTTCACACTGCGAAAACTATTTGACAGATACTTTCCGACAGACAGCGCAACACTCATTCAGATGCCTCTCGTTCTTTCTCCCCCCCTTCTCTCTCCCTTTCCTTCCCTCCCTCCCTCCCGCCTCGGCCGTCAACCCCTTTCTCCCTGCCTTGTTTTCTTTCCCCTCCTTGCCCCGTCTCTCCCTCTCTCTCACTCCCTGACTGTTGGGTGATACAGATGGTGCTTTTGAGGACTGTGAATGGGGTCAGGCCGGGTCGGGAGGGGAGGGGGGTGCAAGGGAGGACCAGACAATAATGTAACGATTCGGCCGGCCCCCGGACCAGCAGGGCCGTGGAGGAGAGTGAAAGTAAACAATGGTCCGTCGCTGAGGGGGTCAGTGGGAGGGGAGAGGGGAAAGGGGTGTGCAAGGGGGGGGCAGTCTCCCAGGGTCTTACCGCGAGCCTCTGTTTGTTGGGTGGGGGCTGAAATGTGTGTGTGTGTGTGTGTGTGTGTGTGTGTGTGTGTGTGTGTGTGTGTGTGTGTGTGTGTGTGTGTGTGTGTGTGTGTGTGTGTGTGTGTGTGTGTGTGTGTGTGTGTGTGTGTGTGTGTGTGTGTGTGTGTGTGTGTGTGTGTGTGTGTGTGTGTGTGTGTGTGTGTACGTGCACACAGGTTGGCTGCAGAGGGGTGAGGAGGCTGGAAGGTAGCAGCACGCCACTGTTGGCATGTGGTCCACATTTGCGAGTCTGTGTTTGGAAAACTCATTATTGCAACAATCCTTTAGTCTACTGCTTTTGTTGTCTGCGAGATGTGCATCAACACACGGTCCGTTAATAGAGTTCAGCCTCCGTGCACTGCATAGCCGCCCACACATAGGCCAATTTAAAGCTCCTGCCCATTTCAAACATGCACATTTTATATTGTGTCTTCCAGTAATCATATGATAAATCTCAGACAAAATGTACTCTTAGAAGAATTGTCCTTAGAAACACTGAATACATCCGCTCACAGTAGTAACAGTTGGGTTGATTAGAAGTAGTCTCGACACCACTTGTGAATTGTCACTAGTTTCCAACAGATGTTTAAGTTTCCTTATGAGATTTTGTCAGCACATGAATGGTTAAGTTGTTCAACTTGCATTATGTTTTGAGACTTTTTTAAATACAGGAACATAAAAAAGACAACACATGATATACAGTAAAAGAAGATGCAGAAAAACGACTAGGGCTATTTGAAGTACTTACAGTATCTCTCGACTAAATAATGCTAATATTCATATTTTGTAGTGATACTAGAAATCAAGCCCCAATTTTAAATAGTTGAATTCAATCCTCAAAGCATTTTGTTGATTAGTTTCAGATCATTGTTCTGCATCCTGTAGGACTGTGTAGGTTACCATCTGTGCACTGGCAGCATGTGCTGCAGAACAAATGAAGGGGATAGCAGAGTGTGACAGTTGACACATGGCTAAGCAGCGCTAAAGATGCCCCATTGATCTAATTGACTGCAGAGGCAGGAATCAATGGCAGTGATCAGCAGGCCCCTGAAGTCAATAACTTGCACAATGCCTTAACTTCTTCAGCTGACCAGATGTTGGTCTCTCTTACTGAAGACACTGATTTGACCTCAGTGCTTCGGCTTGTTAATGAAATGCTGGACTCGTATTCTTCCTATTAACACTTTGTTTAAATAAGTGCATCCATTGTGAATCAGAACAGGTTTCTGATCAAAACCAAAAACACTTTGTATTTCTCTTTGGTTTGATTCTATCATGAAAGTCAAACCATCAGCTTTCTATATGAACCCTCAAAACCTGAGAGAACAGATTTAGCTAAAAGTCCCTCAATTATGTTAAAGTATAAATCTTCACAAGTAACTTGGTTAAGCCAGTTGCACGACAACATCCACCATGTTAATCTTATTTTCTGTTTGAGCCTTAAAAAATAATGAGAAGGAAATATTTGAATTATAATGTGTGACTTATCTGTGTCTGTCACACACAGACTAAGCTATATTGCAAAATAAAACACCTTGTACTACCATAAAACTTCACTTAGACATAGATCTCATCGAGCTTCCTCTCATGGTTTTCCCTACACTTTCCATCTGTGGCCTTTGATTGACAGCTGCTGAGAGGTGCAAAGGGACCGTCAGTGCAGAGATGAGAAGGCAGGCTGCAGGGGTCGAGTCCCCGGACCCCGGGGGCTTGCCTCCTCCTCCACCTCTATGGCAGGCCGAGAGGCCCGAGCAGGGGCTGAGAGATGCTGATCGGAACGCTTCATTGTCCGTGAGGCCCTCACATGTCAGAGCTAAAAGTCAAACAGTGTTGTGACACGTTGTGGGAAGTGTAAGTGACAAACATTAATATACAATGTCCTCCGGCAAGGTGTGGACAAAAAATACTTCATTGGTGCACCCATATGTCTCTGTGGCACATTTTCATGAGACACATGAGCAGACACACACACACACACACACACACACACACACACACACACACACACACACACACACACACACACACTACAAACCACACTAAAGCTGTCCCTCTTTAGTAAAAGATGAGACGTGTGTGTGTGTGTGTGTGTGTGTGTGTGTGTGTGTGTGTGTGTGTGTGTGTGTGTGTGTGTGTGTGTGTGTGTGTGTGTGTGTGTGTGTGTGTGTGTGTGTGTGTGTGTGTGTGTGTGTGTGTGTGTGTGTGTGTGAGTGAGAGTGTTGGGGGGGGTTAGCATTACACATCCTTAATATGACTACAATGTCAATGAAATCTGTTTAAAGTTAGCATTCATTGGAATTGTTTAAGGACCATAGAATTAGGATACTGTCAGGGTTAATGGCTATTGATCAGACAAGGCCTCCAAGGAACACATGCACATCATATCCACATCATATCCACGTCCCCAAATGTATAGAACATTTACAAAGTATCACAATTATTTCAGTTTATTTTGTGTCTTTACTTTGCCTTACGTTTGATCTGTAAGCCTCTCTGTCTCGACAGCACTGTTTTTCAGCTGGTTATCATTGAGTCTCATGCAGACTAACACAGTAAGGTAAATGTTGTTTTCATGGGAACGTAGTGAATATTGCAAGGACTCCACTTGAAAACGTGGGCATGTGATGTTGATCATCAACAAAAAAACAGATCACATAAGCCTTTTTCCTTGTGAGGAGAATAGAGAAAGATGTAAGGGAGAAAATAAACTTTTAAGAATGTAATATTCAATGTCACAGGTTTAAGGTAGCCCAGGCAAGATACAACGTTATTTAGCTGCATCACAATTAAACATTTCTTTAAAACCATCCATCCATCCATCCATCCATCCATCCATCCATCCATCCATCCATCCATCCATCTTCTCCCGCTTATCCGTGGTCGGGTCGCGGGGGTAGCAGTTCCAGCAGAAAGCCCCAAACTTTCCCTGGCCACATCAACCAGCTCTGACTGGGGGATCCCAAGGCGCTCCCAGGCCAGCGAAGAGATATAATCCCTCCACCTGGTCCTAGGTCTACCCCTTGGTCTCTTCCCAGCTGGACGTGCCTGGAACACCTCCCTAGAGAGGCACCCAGGTGGCATCCTTACTAGGTGCCCGAACCACCTCAACTGGCTCCTTTCGACGCGAAGGAGGAGCGGTTCAACTCCGAGTCCCTCCCTGATGACTGAACTTCTCACCTTATCTCTAAGGGAGACACCAGCCACCCTGCGGAGAAAACCCATCTCGGCCGCTTGTATCCGCGATCTCGTTCTTTCGGTCATGACCCATCCTTCATGACCATAGGTGAGGGTAGGAACGAAAATGGCCCGGTAGACAGAGAGCTTTGCCTTCTGGCTCAGCTTCTTTTCGTCACAACGGTGCGGTAAAGCGACTGCAGTACCGCTCCCGCTGCTCCGATTCTCCGGCCCATCTCACGCTCCATTGTTCCCTCACTCCAGAACAAGCCCCCGAGATACTTGAACTCCTTCACGTGGGGTAAGCTTGGAGTGGACAGTCCATCGGTCTCCTGCTGAGAACCATGGCCTCAGACTTGGAGGTGCTGATCCTCATCCCAGCCGCTTCACACTCGGTTGCGAACCGATCCAGTGAGTGCTGAAGGACGCAGACCGATGAAGCCATCAGAACCACATCATCTGCAAAAAGCAGTGGTGCAATCCTTAGTCCACCGAACTGCAGACCCCCCCCCCACGACTACGCCTCGAAATCCGATCCATGTATATTACAAACAGGATTGGTGACAAAGCGCAGCCCTGGCGGAGGCCAACCCTCACCGGAAATGGGTCCGACTTACTGCCGAGGACCCGGACACAGCTCTCGCTTTGGGAGTACAGAGATTGGATGGCCCTGAGTAGAGACCCCCTCACCCCATACTCCCGCAGCACCTCCCACAGTAACTTCCTGGGAACTCGGTCATACGCCTTCTCCAAGTCTACAAAACACATGTAGACCGGATAAGCGCACTCCCAAGCCCCCTCCAGGATCCTTGCGAGAGTAAAAAGCTGATCCGTCGTTCCACGACCAGGACGGAATCCGCATTGTTCCTCCTCAATCTGTGGTTCGACAATCGGCCTGACCCTCCTTTCGAGTACCTTGGAGTAAACTTTCCCGGGGAGGCTGAGTAGTGTGATGCCTCTGTAATTGGCACACACCCTCTGATCCCCCTTTTTAAAAAGGGGAACCACCACCCCGGTCTGCCACTCCTTCGGTACTGTTTCCGACTTCCACACAACGTTGATGAGACGTGTCAACCATGACAGTCCCTCAACACCCAGAGCCTTCAGCATTTCCGGGCGGATCTCATCCACCCCCGGGGCTTTGCCACTGTGGAGTTGTTTGACGACCTCAGTGACCTCCCCCCGGGAGATTGGTGTTGATCCCCCGTCATACTCCAGCTCTGCCTCTAACATAGAGGGCGGAGTTGTCGGGTTCAGGAGTTCCTTCCAATGGCCTAACACTCCATCAGTTGAGGTCAACAACGTCCCATCCTTACTGTACACAGCTTGGATGGTCCCCTGCTTCCCCCTCCTGAGGTGTCGGACAGTTTTCCATAACAACTTTGGTGCCGCCCGAAAGTCCTTCTCCATGTCTTCTCCGAACTTCTCCAACACCCGCTGCTTTGCCTCGGCCACGGATGAGGCTGCTGCCCTTCAGGCCTGTTGGTACCTTGCAACTGCCTCGGGAGTTTAAATTTGGCATATATTTATTTGTCCTTTTGTCACTCTTAACAGCAAGTGTAGAAAACGGTATCATTCCCTAAGAGGTGTAATCTTGTATCAGCGGGGCCCAGATATGTGCATGAATATTGCAGGAGGGTGGTTGCATTGCAGCTGAGGCAGCAGTACAGAATCTGTGCACACCCAGTTAATCTCAGGAGGAAATAACAAGGGGACTTCCCCCCCCCCCCCCCCCCATGGTGAAGCAGCTGAACAAAAGCCATTACCTCAACCACTACTGGATGCATCCCAGTCAAATGTCCCCTCATTCATGGCTGGAGATCTTACTAAGAGCCAAGTGAGTCACAACAATGATTAGCTTTAACATTGTATTCAACAACACCACATGTGCATGACTAATACAAATACACTTTGCACAGTGTCAGTGACAAATCAATGATAATTGTCTTGCTTGAATAATATAATAGACCCAGTAAAATAACCCTTACATCCAAAGTGTTGCAAAGTGAGAAGCATTGTTTGGCCGTTTCAATTATTTTTGTGTGCTTTTGCTGGCACAGCTATTTCACTTTTGCATTGTCAAACTTGCAAAGATCAAATTACAGATAACACCCCAAATGTAGCATAATGTAGTCAAACAATGAAGGACTTTGCATCAGTTTAGATCTGAACATTTTCAGACGTTATTGCTCTGCATTATGATTCACCTCCTTGTGCATTGGAATACCAAACACAATACCTGACAAAAACAAATGGGATTCATGTTGTTTTCTTACTTTACTTTGTATAAATTAACATTTGTATCACTATTTTGAAAAGACAATACTATACTCGTCTTATTCACATATTAATGACATATTAAGACTGCTCAGATTAGCCTGCAGCCGCCACCTTGTAGTGGAGACATTGTTATATGTGCATCTGTAAAACAGAAAAGAGTGTCGAAGGAGGAAACATGTAGGAAAATTAGACAGAAGTTTTAGAACACATTTTTATTTGTATAGATTAACAATTATGGAAGCAGTCGTCTCTGAAAATGTTAAATTATGCCGCTTGCGTTTGCTGGTGTGAACTTCATTTGTATTGCTGAAGTTGCGCGAGGAGGGCATCTCAACTCTTATCACACAGTTTTATGACCAAAGTGGAGAGTCAGACAGATCAATGGGTAACATCCCCCCTCTCGCAATGCAACCAGGAGGAATGCCAAACACAATAGTGAGAGAGGTTTCCTAAAGCCTGTATGAGAAGAAATCTCCTGGGATTGACGCCATCTTTAGCCACAGACTCCCCGTGGCCCACAATACAGCAGAGGAAGTGTTTGGCATTCTTTCTGCCGGATTCCAGGACAGTCAAATGAAACTTTCTGAAACGGTCTCGAATCAGGGATTGGCTAAAGCGGGCAAAGGCTCAGAAAGAAGGCATGAATTGAACAATGGAGCATCCCAACATAACTCACCTGTTAGATGCAAGGACAGAGCTCACATACCAAATCTGTAGATTCTTTCAACAATACAATGACAGTCACAGACTTGAAAAACTGGCCATCCTCCCAACTTGAAACCGTTTTACTGAACTTTAGTGGATTTACCTAATTCAGTCATTTCTTGTTTAAGGCCGACAAACATCTGAAATATCAATGACAAATAAAAGGACACTTGTATTTGCACAAGTTCAACTGTTCAACGGGTGTCTTAAACACTGAAATATAGATACATCAATGCATTAGTTTGACCAACTGCACAGTGTGGAGACGAGTGTGTTCCAGCTAAAGATATGTGTGTGTTTGTATGATTTGATCTGCTGTGGTATAAGACTCAACATGTTATTCACTGGAGCAGTATGAGTTTTAGTTTTCTGGAATGATCAAACAGCTCCATGTCTTAGCCAAAGCTCACATTCAACATGTGGAGGGGGAAAAGAAGAACCAAGGTGCATTGCAGTCTGCACATCCCCAGTCGAGTTCTTCAGCCCCCGGTAGAATTACTGTGCTTTTAGATCAGTGTGATTGGCAGCCACTGGAGCCTTAAGAACACCTGGCTCTGTCAAAAGGATGTACATTTCACAACCCGGACATCTCGAGACTTTGTGGGGCTTTGCCCGGCAGCAAGTCTGAGAGCGAATCACAGGGAGAGAAAGATCTACAGACAGATCCTACTCATCCTTCACCTCTCCACTGCACCACAGAGGGAAGGACAGCAGTGTGTGCATATGTGAAGGTAGATTTATGAACCAAATGTGTGTGTGTATTTCTACAGTATGTGATGTCTATAACAGGCAAATGTGTACTTGTGCGTGCAGGAGCTGTGGAAGTGTACACATGTAGGAGAAGTGAGAAGGGAGAGGTGCAGATGAAGGGCACATGTGGGAGAAAGAGAGGAGTGAGAGGAGAGAGGGACATTTGTACTGGTTTATAATGGGGCACAGAAGACACCGGGCCCTGGCCCTAATTGATCTCAGGGTAATGCAGAGGGCCCAGCCTCGGGGGCCACTGGAGAGGTCATTAGGATGCAAATATAACCGTGTGTTCCTCCTGCACACGCAGAAGGAAACAGAGAGAGAAGGAGTCTACCTCTTTCTGTCATTCACCCTCTGATCTGATGTGTCCCACTTCCTGTCTGTAACTTGCTTTATCTAAGTATGCGGCTCCTTTGATTAGATATCATCCGGCTGAACTTGCTCACACCAAGTCAAGAAGATATATTTTATTAAAATAAAATAGATAATAACTGGCAGGTGGGGTCCACTGGAACTATGGGGATTTTAGGCATAACAAGAGGATATTATATTGTAAATATACTGCCACGCTCATTTTGACTTCACATTTCTTTGAAGATGTTGGATCAATACAACTTTTATGCAGTAAGAATATGATTGCATTAGGTGACATGTCCTAAAACTAATGGGTGCCAGCTAGAATGTAGATAAAAGAAGAGTATTAAAACCTTAGGTATTGTGTTTTAACTTCAGAATCAGAATTGAGATGGTAGTAGTTGTTTTGTCATAGTGGGACGGAAATTAAAAAGATAACATGCAGGTTAGAGAGAATCATAATCCACACATTATAATTCAGAAACTTCAAACGTGACGGCAACATGTACCTACTTTTAAAAATAAATGATTGCATTTAATTGACAAAGTTATGATTGGGCAACCTGATTTTTGATATAGAATTTTGGAATTGAGTTTTAATCATTGGTTTGGAGACAAAGATGTTTTGTCATTGTGTTTGTGCACAACGCTGGTGCACCGCCCCTTGTACCCATGTCTCTCATTATTTGTCTTTTTCATGTCTCCATTTTTTTAAGACAAAAGCTGAGGATATCCGTGGCAGGGGTTGGAGGCCAGCGAGAGCGGGGATCTTTTTTCATTCTCCCCTAATTGACGTGAACAGTTCTTTTGACCCTAATTAGCGCTCTGTAATCTCTCATTTGCATATCACAAAGGCAACAGCATTTGCATATTTGTAAACGAGATGGGCCCTGCATCTGCATGCATTCCCTTGTTTCCTTGCCTTTCTTCTTTGCCCCTCGCCTTTCTCTCTGTCTCTCTCACCATCGTTCTCTCTCTCTCACATGGGTTCGATGCCAGAACGTGGCAGCGACAACAGGACAACATGCAGACAGGGACAAGAGGCAGGCACTGGTTGCTTGGCACGAGCCTTGGCAAGGGCTCTGACAAGGAGAAAACGAGACAAATGGGAAGGGAAAGCAAGTTTGGAAGAGTTTGCGGGGGGAGGGAAGTTAGAGAGAATATTAGAATAAAAAAAACTGGAAAATGAGGGCATAAAGGGTGAGCTTCATTGAGTTTTAGGCAGTGAGATAAATAGACAGACACTGGTGATTAAGGGGTGGGAAATAGGGATAAGATGAAAGACAAAGAAAGGGGAACAGGAAGTGCAGAATAAAGCTGTGGCATCCTTATACAAAATGTAAATCACTGACTTGGTATTTATCCTGTGCCCATCAGTATTTCGAGGAAGTTGTTTTCTCTTCTTAACATCTTCGCCAACACAGATCTGTTCTCCTGCACCCTCTTCTCATCTGTTATCATTCCTCTCCATACTCTCTGTGTTGTCACTCCCTCAAAGCAAACGATGAAGTTCTCACTGACTGATATTCACACTATCTCAATGTCATCATCTTCGCCGCCCCCCTCCCCTCTTTCTCTTGCTCTTTAAAAAAATGCTTTATCAACAGGAGTCTTCTTGTGTAGCCGTTTGCTTTGCAACACTCATTATTGGTAATCACTACCACTTAGTGCCAGTTGTTGCAAGTCACTATTGATGATGTGGAAAACAGTCAAATTGGCCGCTTGTCATTGGCTCTCTCCTTTAATTTCTTTGATACATGTATTGCCTCTTTTGAAAGTGCACAATGTCTTACAAGGTCATTGCTTTTATCAGAATGTCCAGATCCCAAGGTGACATCGAGGGACTACTCAACCACATTTAAGAAGTCAACTATAATCTTAAAATGTTTTCCCTCCCTTCTGTCTGCGACTCTTCTCCAGTAATACCTGTATGATTTTACTACCTAACATTGTGTTGCCCTAATAGTTATAATACCACAGGTATACTGACATATTTTTCTCTGTCTCCTTCCCTCTCCCTCTGACCGCTCTCCTCCTCCCCTTGTCAGTCCTGACCCCCGCGACGCTGCGCTCTATTACTATGGTAATGGGGGCTAATTGAATGGCCGAGGTGTAATGGAGAAGACAACACAGCCTACATTATGATAAGGAGCCTAGACAATAGCCCCACGTCCAGGGTCACCACTCGCCAATAAGGTGGGCATAAAGGGGGATGGATGTCCTTCTTGGCCCCTTTCCCCCCCTCATCTCCATCATCTCTCCTTGTGTTTGTTGCTGACTGTCCCTCCTTTTTTCCCATCCTTTTCACTCCTCTGGATCCTGGAGGCTTTGAATCTTAACCCCAGTGCTTATCATTCAGGATCGTCACGGTGTTATTTTGCAAGGTCAAGGTGTAGGCACAGATGTAGTGTGTGGGTAGCCTCTGAAGGTAGGACATGTGTGTTTCACATTGTCTCATGGTGGGCGGGAGGTAGATATCCGCTCACGCAGGTATAATGAAAAATGTAATGCGGACGAATCGTTGTTTTCCATCCCGACTGCAGCGAGGCCGGGTGCTGGGGAAGTGAGCGGGCATTAATTTGCTCTCATTCTACCGGTCCTCTAATGTATTCAACAGGGATAGGTACTCTGTCAAACGTGAGAGCGAGGGGGTCCGCTTGTTTTTCCTTTTTTGCATATGTGAGATCATCTCCTGATTGCAGTGTTTTGGGACAATGTAGCTGTGCTTTCAGCATTTCCTGCTTTAAATATTCACGTGGAATATAGACAACAGACACACCATCAACGAAAGCATTGAAATAAGCGACCACATATTGCCGGGGAGGAATGAAAGAAACATAAAATGCTGTGGCGAACTTTCACTTTTGAAATCGATATGAATAAGCATGCAATTAGATCACCATTTGAATTGCAACTTTTAGGTTTGGTGCTGGTCCCCCAACTCTGAAAGAGCTGTAAAAAGAGTCGATTAATGGTCATTTGGGGTTTTTAATAAGCTTCCATTATGATTTTCTTTGGCAAAGGCGAACAATATGTTTTTTAACAACAAGGAGAGGTGTTTCTGTGAGGTGGACCCACATTCACTTACTGAATAACATTAAAGAGGGAACGGGGAAGGGAGAAAGTGCTGCCCCCTTTGATTTTGTTTATGTTCTGGAAATTGCATCGCCTTTCCAATTAGCCTGGTGCAGTGAGTCTCTGTTTGTGTGTACTCAAACAGATAAAAGAGAATGGTGCGAGATCAGAGAAAAGGTTGTTTAAGTGTAAAGATGGTTGTTAGATGCAACCACTAAACAGCTACTTCCTGTTTTCCTTTGTTTTCATCAGATACAAAACTTTTTATAACACCACCCTGTTTCATTTACTCTCCTGCCACATATGTTCTGCATGAAATACCTGCTAATATTCCTTTTATATGAGCGGCTTGACCTATAAATATCAAGGTCTATTCTTAACCGGTGCTCAACCCCATGTTCAAGGTGGACATAGAGAGTGGGGAAAGTATTTACTGTGCAAACAATGCGTTTCTTCACTGTTTCAAATCCACATCTCTCCAAGTTCATTCAGCTATACCAGGTTCATGATTAAAAGGGCTGGCTGTTTTTGCCCTTGTTGATATTCCACAAACATAAAAAGGCAAGAGGTCACCAGGTGTTTTCAGATCTATTGGCGCATTTCCACTACAGGGCCTCGCTCAGTAGGGCTAGGCCTCGTTAGGCCTCGTTAGGCCTTGTTAGGACTGGCTCACATTATGCTGCGTTTCCATTACAGTAGTAGCTGGAGCAGTAACTATAGTAACGCAGTGTAGGCGGAGTCGTGACGTCATCTTCATTGAGAATCCCAAAAAAACAACATCAGCCGTTAGCTGTTAGCACTCATTACATTGCATTTAGCTGACGCTTTTATCCAAAGCGACTTACAAGAAGTGCATTCCACCAACAAGATACAAACATGAAGAAAACAGAATCATATAAGTACATCAGGTTTCATAGAGCTAAAACAAGTGCTACTCAATATCAACTCAGTATATAAGTGCTTTGTTAGTAATTCCATCGCTCGAAGTGGAGTCAAGCTCACAGCTCAAAATGGCAGCCCACTGCTCCTAACACTAGGATGGGTCAAATGCAGAGAAACAATTTCCCCACGGGGATTAATAAAGTATATCAAATAAAAAAAAATCAAATCTATTCAGAAACTAGACAAAAGTTAAACAAGTACAAACCACAGACTGCCTGTGTCATGGCGAATACAGTCGCTGGTTTATTTATGTCTGTAGGCCGTTGCTGTGAGTGTGGACAGTCGGAGCATATATAACGTTAGCTTAGCCGATCTCCATTTAGACAACACGCATTTTAAAAGGGTTTTTCGCCTGCCGTCTGTCTGCAGACTTGTCAAAGCATTAATTCATGGTTTTTGTATGTATGTTGTTACTTCGGCATCATTTTGAAACATGCATTGCAATTAAATCACGGTCAAATATGATCATTTTGTTGTAGTTGCCAGCGATTCTCTCACTAGTTTAGCATACTCAGTCCGACTCAGCCTGGTTGTTGGCCCGGAAAGAACCTCGATTTTATGGGGCCAGAAAAACTGTGAAATAGTACCCGCTAGCCGGAACCACGCCAAGTGGAAACGCAACCGAAAACGGGCCGGGCACGGCACGCTTAAAGCGAGCTCCGCGCTGTAGTGGAAATGCGCCATTAGTTATATTTATTTTGTGCCCCTTTAAACACGTGCCACAATATACTCTTAAATTCTACTCTATAGTGATATATACATATACATACATACATACATATATACATATATATATATATATATATAGTGATATATACATGCTTTTTTTAGCCCATGGAGTGCCTTTATTTGAGATGCAAAGTTAAAAGAGGGGGCGACGTTGCCTGAGATGTTCACCGGCCTTGGGAGTCGAACCAGCATGCTTTGCAGCAGATAATGCAAAAGGAGGCTCTAACCACTGAGTTTGGACACAAGTTTGTACAATGTCATTTTTGCCTGCAATGATTGGTCAGCCAGCATTATTTCTAATAATATAACACCCTTGTTGTCATTAAATAATGTAATGGCAGTCAGTGTTTTCCGACAGTTAATAAAAGTGAAGTCTAAACTTTTTGGTTCTGTATTTGTCCACTGGCTGCAAACACTCTCCATCGACTACATTATGTTCAGGTCTCCGCCTCACTGACTGAATCACTGCTTGAATCTAGAACTGTTTACTCTGAGTCCTCTCGACCCACTCCTCGTCTCTCTTCCTCTCTCACCCCCCAACGCCCTCTGCCAGTATGCCTTTCACCTTTAGCCACCCTCCACACTTTGTTGATGTGAAACTCCCCGACCTGAGAGACCCAGCGGCCATGCATAAAACATGTCATATAGTGCTTGCGCTGCTACTCAGGGCTAACCACGTTTCCTTTAGCATTTATACAAAGTGCTATCTTCTTTGACTTTTCCAACCCACAGAAAGAACTTTCAGAAGTTGGGCTCTGCTTTGGCTTTTAGAGTCTCGGAAGTCTCTTAGGTGAGGGGAAGAAAGGGTGTGAAATAATGACAGAGGGTGGTTTCTTTAAAAACAGACCTTCACAGACACACACAGGGTTTGGTCCGAACCCCTGCTTCGACTCAGCAGCAGGGTCAAACGGGCTGCACTTCCCAATCTCAGCACCACCCCAGTGAGCAGAGCATCAGTGAGGAAAAACAGAGAAATAGAGAAAAAAGGGACGGAGAGATAAGGCAGAGAAGGAGACATGGAAGAAAGAGGAGGAAAGGAAAGAAGACAGTGAGCCGGGAAGCCATTTCAAGCCATCTGCTGTCGGAGGTCTGGGTATCCTCCACCTCTCTCCTTCACTCTCCACCACCTCCTTCTCTTCATCTTGTTGTTGCTGTGTTTTCCACCCCTGCTGAGGGCCCACTCTCGCCCCCCTGCCTCAACCCCATATTGGATCTCAGTAGGCATTTTGTGCTTTTAAATGAATAGGCAAATGAGAAACCGGGTCCAATCGAAAGAGTGTGAGGGCGGGTAGAGGTAGAAGAAGGGGGAAACGAGTTGCAGGGGAGCGGAGGCAATTGGGTCTGGCGGAAACACAAGCCCCCACCCTTCACCCTAAACACTCAACACACACACACACACAGTCACTCACACATACACTCAAATGTCAGGGGTGGCTAAGAGCCTGGGGGAAGGCACCTCATTTCAATATGGCCTCCTGCCGGGCGCCCCTGATGCAGCGACCGGGAGACCCCCGCTCAGAGACCCACTGATCTGTGATAGAAGCTGCCCTGCATCCTCATCATCCTCTTCCAACTTCAAAATCCAATTCCAACTCCTCCAAATTGCTTATTGGTCGTTTTTCTCTCGGTACACTGCACCTTTATGTACTAGGACACATTTGTTTGAGGTCATGTTGTGCCTGATATTTGCTCCTTAATGCACCTGTCAAGGATGATTTCAGTTTATTGTAAATATAGTGTGGGCCAATCTGTTTCTTATAAAATAATAATTGTGTACCCAAGTTAATTGCTTGGCTCTATAAATGCTGCAACATTGTCAAAAATAAATCAGCATGGGTCAAGTAATATTATCAATCAGGATGCAAATTGTATTAATCCAGAATTAATTATTATTAATATTGATTATTTGACTATTGAACATGACGATGATATTGTTGTTTTGTGTTGTCTGACCAAATATATTCAGTTTGCATGTACATGTATACAAACCTGTATTGGAGAAGCTAAAATCAAATAATAATAATCATTTTTATTTACATAAAAAAATGTCTGAAACTATTAAATGTTTATCAAAATGGTTGAACTAATTGTTATGAATATATAACAACGTATTACTCGACTTGACTTTTACGGTCTTAAAAGTAATAGGATAGAACTCAATTCAATTGTCTATGTGCTGTTTGACAGACACGAGAAGTGAGGACATAACCAAATCGTATTTGTATTTGATATCTTGCTAATTAACTATCGCCTGATTATCACATAGAATTATGAAAAGGAAACATTTAAATTCCGCCATTTCCCCAACCAAGTTGTCCATTGACTTTGGACATGTCTTCATAAGAATGAGTTTCACCTGTTGGTTCACAAGTCATTGTGGCCACTATTAAAGCTTGTAATAAAGCTTATTTTGAAAAGAGGCAATGCTAATCTTTAATTGATGACAAACCTGGTTGCATAACGAAAAGCACAACAACTCATCACAAAGGAAAGAGTGAAATAAAGGACACGAGTAGACGAAGCGACAAAGGTCAGAGCAGCCAGGTGAACCGTGTTGCCGCCATGCACCCATGCCATGTTGGTTTGGTGGAGTCGGTACAGGGGTCTCCAATAAGGCCCGTTAAAATATTTATCCTTTCCCTTTCTACAGCTGGAATGTGACACACACACACATGCATCAACACACACAGTAGCTCCCACCGGCTCCCGCACCAAGCCTGCAGAGGGCCCTGAAATATTAATGTTCAAAGTAAATTAAAGCTGCAACAAAAAGAGATAGGGTTTTCTCTGTCTCTTCCTGTATATCTGTCTATTCTTTATGACCGGGTGAGGGGGTGGCAAAGGGAGGAAAAAAGTAGGGAGTGGGTGGATGAATCGAGGAGGGGAAGGGGCTGAGGAAAGTGGGTGGCAGACAAAGAGCGTACGGCATGTCTAATGACTTAAGGCACAGAGAGGTTAGTGCTGTCACAGCTGTGGCCCACGGTGATGAGCTGGACGGCTTCAAGCTCACAGAACTAGACGAGACAAGGAACATTGATGAGTAAGACGCGCAATAAAGAGTTCAGACATGACAATAATGGAATGACATGAAAAAACGCTTGAACAGAAACGAGAAAGAGTTCAGGGATGATTAAAAAATGGGCAAAAGTTAGATCAGTATTATTTTTGAAAGAGTTCATGTTTGCTAAAGTTGAGAAATAGAATCAACACTATATTTGTTTTGCATGTATATGCATTCCACGCTGGTTTATGAATGTCGACCCTCATGTTTGCCCTGCTGCCTGTAATAGAGCTGCGTGGTGAGACTGCTGAGGAGATGCAAGTGACCTCGGACCCCCAGGTTCTGCCCTCTGACCCCTTTGACTTTGACTGGCAGCTGGTCACACTTCTACGGTAAGTCTGAGAGAATATGTTCACACACAAGCACACACACCTGCATATAGGTACACACACACCCAAAGAAACAATAGCAGGAAATCTACTACCCTGATCCTCAAAGACACTTTTGTCACATAAACCGAAACACACTCATCTTCTGTCACTCACATAGTTTTCTGTCTTACACACACAGAAACACACACACACACAGACACACACACACGCTGTCCTCAGTTTGTTTCCATAGTTGCTTGCTCGTACAGTATCAGCTAATCAAACTGCACAAAAAGTACCAATTTCCAAACGTGTTCACACAGCACAAAGACTCATCCTAAAAAGCTTCAAATTGCCACCTGATCAAACACTCGCATAGAGACATTGATACGATCCATAAATCTTCCTCTGCCTCATTCTCTTGCGTTGCACACACACACACACACACACACACACACACACACACACACACACACACACACACACACACACACACACACACACACACACAGAGCAGCAGCAGCACATGCTTTATCTCCACCATCAATTTCTCCTCTCTGCATATGGCTGGAGCTGCTTATGCATGTGCCGCGGAGCTGTACTTTATCAAAGGACCCGTCCTGGGCTTGGGGCCATGCATTATTAAACACAAGCACCACACACGCACACACACACACACACACACACACACACACACACACACACTCACACCAACTAGTGAAGGGCTTGTTGCAGGGCCTGGCTGGACAGGTACACACACACACACATACACACTCACTGCAGTATTTGCAAACACAATAGACCAGGTGATAGAGGGCAGAGACCACTGGAGCATATTCAGAAATGCAGTCGGACACCGAACCTGGCGTCTCATACGCAAATACGTTTGGCGGTGTAATGTGAACAAAGGCTCTGCAGGAAGCACATACAGGAGCACCATCATAGTGTATGCACTAAAAAGATTGCTTTGAATAATGGCTACTGTATATTACTATCCCTGTTGTGGAAAACAAATGCCTTCACTTAAGTGAAGGTAAAGCTCTGAGGAACAAGTATCATATACCCACTTGGGTTTTTCCACTGTATGCAACTTTATCCATTTACCTCACTTTGTTTATTATTTTATATTATTTCAAAAAACGTTAAAAAAAGATTCAATTGTAATGGATTATACTGCCCCACAGAACGTAAAGGGGTTGAAATCCCCCTCAAACGGCATAATGAGTTCTTTAATCTTTATATGTAAGTACAGTAAAGGATGCTTATGTACCCAATGTCTACTTGTATTACAGTATGTTCACACGTTGGTGTTACAATCGTGAAAATGACAGTGTGGGCACTTCTTGTTATACCAGAGCAGCTGTGATCAAAGCCCCTAATGCAACATGGCATGCAACTAATTATTTACAAGAGGACATGACTGCTTTGTGTTACCATATAGATGTTTCGTATACACATAAAAGCACACACACGAGCGACTGTATGTTTACACACACGTTAGCCTCTGCTCGGAGGCTGGCTGCTCACCGGGGTCATTCACTCTGCCGCGCCGCCGCAAAGTGAATTTGACAAATTGAGCCTCAAGTGTTTGCTACAGAGAGCCTTGGATCTAAAGTACTGCCAGTCTCTGCCATACACTTTTGTTACGAAACATAGCAAGGATTTATCAAACGGATCTGTCTTGAAATGCCTGGTACGCAAGTGGGTCTTCGAGAGAGAAAAGCTGCTTTTACATGTCTCGTGAAATAGACATGCTCTTGTTTCTGCCTTTGGATCAAACGGTTGACGAATATTCCACTGATGGCACAGGAGAAACTAATGCCATTACCGCATGCTTGCATCAGCCATTTGCCACAGCCCGTTCACACTGTAATATAGTGGGATGTGTGCCTCTATAACAGGTGTGAGAGTCAGCCAAGGTAACCAGCTGTTGGGTCGCCTCCTCTCTCACCTCTCTCACCTCTCTCACCTCTCTCACCCCCGATGTCTGAAAGAAACTGGAACACTTACAGCATTAGTGGCAGGAAGTACCACAGGTGTCTCGTGTGTGTGTGTGTGTGTGTGTGTGTGTGTGTGTGTGTGTGTGTGTGTGTGTGTGTGTGTGTGTGCGTGCGTGCGTGCGTGCGTGCGTGCGTGCGTGCGTGCGTGCGTGCGTGCGTGTGTGTGTGTGTGTGTGTGTTACCTGTCATAAAATACCCAGCCTCACCCGAACACTGACATGCCTAGCAGGTGTGCGAGGAGCCTCGTCTGATCTTGGAGACCTTTCAAACTTTGATAAACTGTGATTGGAATTTGATTTATAGCTAGGTTAGATGATTTTTTTGTTTTAACATCAGCTTAAAGGAAGTGTGCGTTGCACCCGTCCTAGCACAAGAATGAGTTTCAACAGATATGTGTGAAAGCTACTTGAAATAGAAATGATGCATGGAATTCCCCTTCTTACTGGGAATTTTGTGGTTTTAAAATCATTTATTTTAGTTATCAACATTACCTTTTTCTGCCAACATATACATCTGTACAGTTTAGCATCTCCAGACCTCAAACTCTTAGTATGTTTATTTAGTTGTGTCTTATTGTGAAGTACTTGGTGGCGTCTGATCTAGAAAGGTGCGATTTAGATAATTGTTGCTTTGTTTACTTTGCTGTAAAAGCTTCCTCTTCTATGGCATTTTTTCATAAACTGGCATTTATTGATTTAAATTGATGAGTGAAATGACCTGCGTTATTAAACTAAAAGCGATGCTGGACAATGGCTGTGAAAATAAGATACCAATTGAATTTCCTTTTAAGCAACTATAAAACTGCAGAATTCTCCTGGGCATGTTGTTGTATTTATTTGAGTAACTCCAAAGATTCGCCTTCACTCAGTCGAAAAGAAGTTTGCCTTTTCTATGTGTGTATTTACTGACATATTCATCTTTGACCTGCAGAAATGACTGACACTCAACTCTTGTCACAGCCACGTCTCATTCTGCACCACATGTTTATTTTGAACAGCATTATGAAGGGTTGAGCATTGCATTAATATGTAGGAACTGGCTACCACTGTAACAGGAAGTGTACGGTATACTGATGAGCTCATATTGCCTGCATTCAACTCTGACCCTCAGAGACAGTGGAGAAGGCAGAGCGCTGTGGAGGGTGGAGAGCTGCATCAGTCATCAAGGTGACGGGGGTGCAGAGATGACCGCTGTGCTCTCCACCCTGCACGTCTGTCACGCCTCTGACCGCCGTCGAGAGCGTAACCTTTGCAAATGAGGAGCGGCGAGCGATGCACAAATACATGTTTATTCAGGAAGTGATCTTACGGGAAGGGGCTTCTAAACCCTGCCATGTTCCAGAATGAGTTGTAGACATTTTGTGTCCCGCCACCACAGGAGCATTTACAAGGATACGCTGTAGGTGATGACCCCAAATGAGATCTACTGCAAAGCCAAAAAGAACAGGAACATGGAGGAGTTGATAGGAATCACTTGCTCTCTTTATCAAACGGCATCTTCTTTGTAGAGATGAGCTGCTTGAGACGGTTCGAGCTGAACATACCAAGCAAAGTTCACAGAGGTTGTTATACTTGGCATTCATTCACTGTTTGTAGCTGTGAGGCATGGGCCGGGCGGCTGGGATGCGCCTGTGACCTGTGGCATCATGTAATGTGTTTGACAAGTATTTCCGCCCGGCATAGCACAGCATGGTGTGCCAGCTCTGGCTCCTCTCTATCTGCTGGCTGAGCTTCCTCTCTGGATTCCCGGACACATTCTCTCCACCAGCTCTGGTTGCTTTGAATAATGTAAACGGATGGGTTATTACCTCGAGCCTATGCACTCTCTTGAATTTTTAAAGATCAAATAAAGGCACGTATAGATAGTGTTTTCATAGTTGTGTGTGATAATTGTTTCCAAGGTGTCTCTGGGCAGTCGCAGCTCACGGGTGACAAGCTGGAAGAGCAGGCTAGCACTGCTGTCTGCCTCAGCGCACCCGCGCCCAGCCGCAACATGCTTGCTTACCCCAACAAAATGAAAAATCAATACATGTCTCCCATCTCCCCCATCTCTTGCAGGACAATTGACCCTGACACCATGATCTCTCAGTGTGAGTGATATTATTTCCACTAGGTTGGGCAAGAGGTAAGACACACATTTTTCAATAGGAAAGCAGGACACCTCTGAAGGTACCTTCCTGCCCACGGCCGATAAAGTCAAGTGCAGGCCATTGACAACACATAGTTGTGGCAGGTTTAGGGTCTTTAAGGGCTTGATACAAATCCGGACATGTTTTACTGTGGGTTAAAAACAAGGGGAAGTAGACATTTTAACACCAGGAAACATGTTACTTATTCACCTGTTGTTCATGTTGGAAAGAACGATTACATTTCTGCAAATTGTAATCATTTAATTTATAAATTAGAGATAGCATTAGGATCTATAATTTGGTGATTATGTTATTTTAGCCAATCTGTAATGCTGCCTCAGGCTGGTTTATTATCAAATATATGTTTTCGAAATGCCCTAATTCCATATTTGCATACACAGTAACACCAGGCAAATCTCAGCAGCCACCAGAAAAAAACATACATCAACAACCTCCTCTCGCTCGCAGATGCATTTTTATTATGGCATTCCTCTGGATTTGGTGGCAGTATTCCTGTTTTTCCCAACATGCCATAACTCAGAGCCGGGGACACAGACTTCCTGCTGAGGTGTCGCGCTTTGAGCTCTCTCAAACACGGCCTGGTTTTAATGTATTAAAATACACTCTATCAGCACATTTTCGAAATTATGGGCTAGATTAAACGGCAACTTTGACCCACCTGTCAGAAGATACAAGCTTTTTTTGCTGAGAGAGATTAATGCTTTGCTCTAACATTTTCTCCTGAACCCCCCTGAATGTTAATCAGAGCCCAAGAGCAGCAGTCGGGAGATTGGTCATTAGGTGAGGTGGAACACATTGATTTTTAATTTTGACATGCAAATTTGTTTGCCTCCCTATTTGTACAGTAAGCTGACCTGCTTGCGTTCCTCTCAGCACTTCTCGGCATCATGGGATACTTTGTTTCAAAGTGAGTGATTAGTTTACCTTTCTGGCAAATTGTGTGAGAGTATGAGTTTACTGGTAGCTGTGCAAGGAAGATTTAAAGCTCGACTTCATAATCTACAACATCATCTGTGAGATATGGTGACGTTGAAGAATATAAATATGCATTTCAATACATATAAATGTTCTTATTTATAAAACGTGTTACAGGCATACATTTTCCGATGGTACATTACTGTGCACTTGATACACATGACTTATAGTTGAATGAAATAGAAACAAACAATGCGAATATCCACAAAACTAATCACAAAAACAGTATGAATCAAAAGTTAAACAAATCTAGTTTTAGTTTTTCCCAAATGTTGTAGTGGCATTGTTTGATTCTATTACTTGCTGACTATTTAGACAGAAATGCAGAAACCAATTATCTTTGTGTACAAATATTTGAGTTTTAAACTTTAAAGTTATTTTTGATCAAAATGATTGAAAGATTGGAAAATCTAAATAAATGTTTTATTATGTAAAATAATCATATTGTTAAACCAACCTTAATGCCGCAATAATACTAAATACTATGTGATCTTTGCATTCAAGTGCAAATTGGGACAAAACAAGAGTTTTACAAAATGTAAAAAGAAATTCAAACAACACCCTTGTTGTTTGAAGAATGACTGACAGACTAAACACTGTAGAGGAAGACATTAGGTCACAAACCTGACCTTGCACCTCGGCAGGGCACTCGTTGCCTCCATCACTTCCTGAAGCATGCGGTCGATGCCGGAGGAGGAGGTGGCCATGTTTCTGACCTCTAATCCCCACCTCCTTAACAGCACTGAGAAACAGGCCTGGAGGCGAGCGTGGATCAGGCCCCTTAGGAGAAGTATACCAGTGAGAGGAATAAACAAGCCCACAGAGGGAAGGAAACACCATGTTTGCAGTGTGGAGGAGAGGGTGGGGGTTTATATGGATAAGAATAGGTTATACCTGAGGCTCAGCTCCAATTGATCCATTCACCTTCCCTCACACCTCTGGCATCGCTGCCACTGTCTCTGCAAAACACCTGCTCCGTGCAAGTTCTGTCTTTGACTTTCCTCAACGCTGACCTCCTCATCCACATCAGTTTCACTGACCTATGTCACTCCCACTGTTGGAGGATTATCCGGAGGGTTGAACCCATATTTGTATATTTATATGTACCCATATTTGTATATTTATATGTACCCATATTTGTATAGGTTCCTCTTATACCTCACACTACTCCTGAACCCTCCTCACTTCCCGCAGCCCCCTGTGAGCATCCTCCTGCTTCACTGCTCAGCCGGAAGAGTCCCGGCAGCGCCGCGTCTCCGCCTGCCACTGTGAGCGTTGCTTGGAAAGCCCGTTAGCCATATCAGGGAAGCAGATAACTCACGAAACCCGCACTCTGTCAAGGCGGGTCACACATTTAGCTCAGCAGGCTAGAGCGCCTGTGGCACTGTCAGGCAGAATTAGAAAAAATTAAGACATCCATCCCTGAGACATCCAGTAGTGAAAGAGAAACAGAGGCAGACACCAGGAGATTGACACATTTGCCACATATTCATTTGAGCGTGTTCATGGGCGCACAGGCGGTGTCAGTGACAGCACTTTCTCACCTCAGTGACAGTGAGAAAGCCACTGTGATCAGTGCAGTGGAAGGCTCAGCATGGCGGAGTTGGATTAGCTATGATAATATGATGACAGTAATTGAGCTTGTCATAATTGCTCAATCACTGAGCCTTTCCCCGGGGTCTGAGAGGCAACTGTTAGTGCTGTACAAGCCTTCATTATCCGGGTGTGATATCAGGATAATTCACTTACAGTAGTGCGCCTGTCGCTGTGATCATTGTGTGTGCCCTACCAGATTAGGCCACTGAAGAATTAGGATGAAATAATCTTAGCTGTCGCCTGTGATTTGTAACTTTAACATAGACTGGTGTAATGAAGGATGTTTTTCATAATTTATGTTTAATATTGTACCTTTTTCAAACTCACATTGCATGTTCTTCTAAATACTTGCTGTATACAACATGGAGGTGATAAACTAATGCACCGTCATCACCAGTGAAATCTGCTTAGAAGTGTTTTTTCAGTGATGATTGACTCGATAACAACCAGAGGGCCGGGAATGAGCACATCACAATGCCCCCCAGCACTTACTGTCCCTCATAGACAAAGACAGAGGATGAGAGGGAGGGCAGGAGGGAGGGAGAGAGAGAGAAATATTAGGACTGAGAGGTGGCGGCGACAGGACCACCTCACGGCGGAATTTACTGTCAGATTTTTCTCGACAAGAATCTGGTCCAAAAACCCCCTCGCTACGAACGAGAGGACGGAGAGGAGGGAAAAAAGAGGGAAATTGGAAAAAACAGCTGAGGGTGTAAATAATTCATGCAGACAATATGACTTTTTTATGTAAATTCATTACATTAACCCTCTATTATAATGATGGACGACAGATACGGGTGATGTTTCCTTGGTAAGAGCTAATGGATGACCATCATAAATTCACTGCACATTTTATTGTGTTGCCGGGAAAATTGTGCCTGCAGGCAACGTTGTTTACTTTTATGTCGGGGAGGAGGAGAAAAATCCCGCCGTCTTCAAAAAGGAGAGAGGGGAAAAGAGAATGGGGAGTAGAAATAATGGGGCCCACACAGAGCGCCTTGTTCCGTACCTTCTGCCACGTTTGGAGCAGGCGATCCCCCGACTGCTTCGGTGTGTGTTCTTCCTCTTGCTCATCCCTCTGCCTCTCCTTCTCCTCGTCTTCTTCCTCCCCTCCAGCGCTGTCTTCCTCAGAGAACAGCGGGGTCTAGTCGCATTAGCAGCGCTGCACTCCTCCACATCGCTCCGATTACAGATTACTCACTTTTGCCGCCGCTGTTAGACTTGAAATTTGGTGAGTTAGAGGGACATCATTTTTCATTACTGTCTTCTGTGAGCAACATGATACTCGCCGGGCACAAGTGCTTGCATGTGGCACCAGTTTCCGTGGAAGATCATGCTTTCGAGAGCTGAAACATACGAATACAGCTTCAGATCAAAATGCATAATTAATAAGCTTAAAATCGAGTGAAACTGTATGGTGTTTAATGCTGACTTTGAAGCAAATAAGTGTGCAGTTTACAGACTTTCACTTGCTACTATAGTTGTTCACTATCGATGAAAGGCAGAGCTGCTGAGGCCAGATCAACGCCTGGTTAGCCAGTCAATCATTCCCTTTTCTGCCTTGTAGGCTGCCCCCAGGCCCTGCTCAAATCAACACCCTGCCCTCCCTCTCTCACTGTTTCCCACTCTCTCTTTTCCCTTTACTCCTCCTATATCCCTCCTCCCTCATCTCCCTCTCATCCCATCATCCCTCCATCTCTGATTTATCTGGTAATATTGGCTCCCTAATTAACAGCAGAACCGTATGTCTCTTGTGTCTTGTTTTGGGGGGGTTTTAGCATACTAACCTCCCAACCTTCCAGTACTTCTTTCTTATTCCTGAGTCTATTTGATATAGTAGGCTCGCTCGGAGCAAATGATTAACAACCAAAGGGAAAAGCTAACATACACTTGATAGTCTTAGTGTAGCTTTCAAAGAAATGTACAACCACTGGGTTTGTTTATTACACAAAATAAATGAGAGAAAATAATATTCTTTCTTCTTTTCAAAAAGGGGAACCTTAGTACTTATGTGGCATATTTTACTGCACATTATAACCTCTTACATCAGTTGATATTACATGTATGTGTTCATGACTAATTGTGGATTGTACAGATGAAAAAAATAAATAAAATGGAGACACACACATCCACTGTGGATGCTGATGTAGAGGAGTAGCAGATGGTGGGAGCCAGCTGTTCCATACCAAGCTGGCAGTGGGCACACATGGAGACACTAAAAGACTCACACTCACATCTAACACACACACACACACACACACACACACACACACACACACACACACACACACACACACACACACACACACACACACACACACACACACACACACACACACACACACACATCTGGTCCCAGTGCTCACTAGGCTCCCAGCTGGATCTTCATGGGGTCACTCCCTCACCTTCCCCAAGGACATCCTAAGACAGTGAGCCCCCCCCCCCACTGCATCACGGGTCACACACCTGCATCACAGTCCATGGTGCCAACTATGGCTGACTTGCCAGCGCCTGGGGAAAACGCGGCCTACTGTTAAAGCAGCATATTGGAAGCTTTGCACTCATCACACATACACACCACGGCACAAGGCTAAATGGGCCAACTAAGTGGTTAAAGCACAAGTCATATATGGTGCCCTGCATAAGGGCGCCGTGCTAAACACATGATGATAATTACCCACCCAGCTGCCTGGTGCCATGTGCCGTAATAGGTCTCGCCTTAGCGCCGCGTCCTCCGAGACTTTTCCCACCCGCACGTTGCTAATTTCTCAATTTGTCCGCCACATTTCCTCTCATTTTACCACACTTAACCTTTCCCGTGGGCTAATGTACACCTTTCCCAGCCTCTTGTCAAGTCTGGGCCAAAGTGATGCTTCCTAATGCTTCACTTACCAGCAGAGTCATTCTGTAGATTCAAATGAACAAACAGCTCAAATCTCACTGGGGAATTTGATTAATATTACCATGTGCATAAGGAATGGACAACGTGAATGAATAATATGCTTTGTTCAAATGGCAAAGCAAGCCTTGCTAGGTATTTAGTGGGTTTTGTTTGTGCTTAGAAGTTCCATCCCGTGCCCCTGGCAGAAGCAGACACTTTGTACAGTGCAGGACCACTTTGCAGAGCCCAGCAAGTGTCTGGGGAGCCCGTCTCCATTGCAAGTGCTGGAGGAAAACCAAAGCTTGGCGTCGTTTCCCCCTCTTGTTTGCGGGCACTTGGAGGGTGTTTATCTAGAAAAGAATAACAACTTGTTTTATTCATGTTGGGGTTTGAAGACACCATGCCCTCCTCCGAGAGGGGGCTCGTCAGCTTTTAGCAGAAGAGGGATAGTTGCTTTTTTTTTGTGTGTGTGTGTGTGTGTGTGTGTGTGTGTGTGTGTGTGTGTGTGTGTGTGTGTGTGTGTGTGTGTGTGTGTGTGTGTGTGTGTGTGTGTGTGTGTGTGTGTGTGTGTGTGTGTACCCTTGCCCTGTAGCACTGATGCTCCACATGCACCCAGGGGTATTGTGTTTGCTCGGGGGCAGTCTCTTCTTGAAGTCCTTTCTTTGCAGAGGGCATCATAGAAGTTGATCACTGCTATCTCAATCTTTAATTATTAACATAGTAATAAATTAACAGCATTGATGTCCAAAAAAACATCTATTAACCAGATCTCAGGTATTGTACATTGTTGCCCGTATTCTTTGTTCAAAGCTTATAGTTGTCTGTAATGTTTTACTTTACATGCAAGACTTCACTTAAACTGAGAACAATAATTTAGGAGGATACAAACTGTTAAATAAACAATGTAGTCTCCTCATCACAGTAAGGCACATAGAATGACCACAATGCACTGTTGATGTGGACAGCCTTGCTAAGGACTTTGTTTCATCTGCAAAACCTGTTCTTCCTGATTTACTAACTTTCTTTTTAATCAATAAAGAAATCCAGGAATATTCTGACACATCAATCATCTTGTTATTGCAAAGACATCAATGTGTCTCTGCTGCATCAGAACTGAAATACTGTTACCTCCTTTCACCTCGACACTGTGTGGCTGTTTTATGTCCAAGTCACTGTGCGAGAGCTGAAGCGTGACATGTTCATCATCTTAAAGCAGAGAGCGTGGGACGTTAGCCTCTGTTCTTGTAAAGCTTGCATCACAGTGCAAGTGGTATTTAATCTGCAGCAATTAAAATATTAATCATCTTACTATTAATTAAGCTGGGTGGGTGCAAGTTGCCGTTTTATTAGTGCCGCCATTTAGTGGTCTAAGTGACAAACCTAATGGGGCCACTCTGGGAAAAAAAGGACAGTAATGGGGTTTGGCAATTCCACTTCCACCACCGACCATC
Organism: Pseudochaenichthys georgianus; assembly: GCF_902827115.2. Lineage (NCBI taxonomy): Eukaryota > Metazoa > Chordata > Actinopteri > Perciformes > Channichthyidae > Pseudochaenichthys > Pseudochaenichthys georgianus. Next base: position 35,571,287 of record NC_047518.2, read on the forward strand.
CTCTCACCCGCCCGCTAGCTCATCAATAATTGATCTAATTACTGATATTGTGGCATGAGTCACTCTCAATTTAGGAGACAAACATGATTATTTAATAATAATAATGCTTCCAACATATGCAATGTCTCCTGGCCTGCATCACTTCTCTCAATTGTTAATGACTTTGTTAACACAATGGGCGAAAAAGACCTCAAACAGCACAACAAAAGAAATCCATCAGTGACCTTTACCGACGGAGAATTACAATAATACAAACTGCAAAAATACAAAACTGCTTCTGTGAGTGTGTGTATGTTTGACTATGTGCTTTATTGATACATAGAATCTGGAAGAGGGAAGCTTTTGTAACCTTTCATGAGAGGTCTCGGAGATTCCGAACTGCAACACAAACAGTGGGATTGGAGGGGGAAGCGGGGCATCTGAATACTACCCACATCCCATAATGATCTCAATAATAACCCTGACAACACTCATGGACATAAAAATAGTGTGTGATATGGTGATATGAGTGCAAGTGTGTGCGCGTGTGTATGTGTGTGGTTGTCTTGGATTATGAGGAGCAGTAAAACACAGAGAAACTCACTGAATATGCTGGAGGTAAATGAAGTCCCAGGGGGGTAATATTCACCTCGCCATAATAATTCTGCCACTGTCAAAAGCCAGCTAGCTTCGCTGAAAGTGTGTGTGTGTGTGTGTGTGTGTGTGTGTGGGTGTGTGTGTGTGTGTGTGTGTGTGTGTGTGTGTGTGTGTGTGTGTGTGTGTGTGTGTGTGTGTGTGTGTGTGTGTGTGTGTGTGTGTGTGTGTGTGTGTGTGTGTGTGTGTGTGTGTGTGTGTGTGTGTGTGTGTGTGTGTGTGTGTGTGTGTGTGTGTGAGTTTGTGTGTGTGCATGACGTGTCTGCTGAAACTAGCACACTCTCTCTCTCTCTCTTTCTCTCTTCTCCCCCTCTGCATCCAACTTCCCTTGTTCTTTTTTCTCTCAGTGGCAAGCTCGACAACTCGGAACTGCACCTCAGTAGTCGGCTGAGGCGAGCAGGAGGAAGTAGTCATTCATCCAGTGTGTGTCAACCACAAGTTGACTAGGAGAATGAGCAGGGAAGCAAAGCGATGTCTATTTCTGTCTCGGATGAGTGAGGATGGTCAGGGAGGAGAGCGCAGACTACCCACTGAGGGAGACACTGGCTTTCATTGTGAGCTGCAGGGCTATAGGGAGCAGTGATCGGAAGGCTGGATCTGTTGAATGTGTGTGTGTGTGTGTGTGTGTGCGTCTCTCCTCTGCACCCAAATGCAACGAATGGCACTCATTAGCCTCATGTTAGCCTTGCTAGCTGCAATGCCCCGCGGCAATGAGGTCACATACAAGGTCATGACTTGATTACGTGGTAACACACTTGCTCACATTGGTGTGTAAGTAACACATAATCCTAATAAATAGATGTCACACAGTTGCAATACTGCAAACCGACACAACAACACTTCTCTTTGGGAAAGATGCATGTTAGGCTTATCATCTTAGGATAGAAGTTGATTTATTATTAGTTTTATTCATACTCAACGAATGCATATTTCACTACACTTACACAACAAATAAGAAGTAATATACATGTACTGCGCATTTCTACTGATAGTACATTTTAAAGGTTATTTGTACACACAACATATAACAATACACTTAGAGAAGATGCACAGAAGTCATTTTGAAAACACTTCACATCTAAGTGTTTCTCAGGGTTTTATCTTTAATGTAATGATGTTGGTATAAAGGGAAAACAAGCCTGAGGGGACACCGTATTTCTGTCATCAACGCAGATTTTTTGTTCCTATTGTGTTCTGTTTAATAATTGTATAGCTACTCTCTTCTACATACTTCCCCGTTAACATCAAAGCACACACGTAAGATTATAGAATAGGAGGTTCTATTAATCCTTGCCTTGCTAATGGTAAGGCAAATATATCTTAGCACTACTTCCATGAAATGTGCTATTTGCAGGGATAATACATATTGTTTCTGGTGACCCCTGACCTTTTTCCAGTACAACCATCAGGCCAAAAGATGACTTATACATGACAAATATATATGATGTACTAAGCACATGCGTTCTCCTTAGAGAAAGATCTTCTACCAGTTTAAACTCCACGAGCTCTCCTCCAGCATTATTCTCTTTTTTAATTTCCTTACTTGTTCCCGGAACAACTGTTCATTTATAACACTCCATCACAGAGGTCCTTTAAGGTTCATCATTTTATAGGTTTTGGCAAATGTGTGTGCAACAGCTGACAGCAGCTGACGTGCTTTGATTTGGGTAGGGCATAGTCCCCGTGTGCCAGCAAGTTGTAAATCTGCCCCACGGCTATTTAAGTTTGAATTTAAAAAGAAGAATCCAGAATATAGGTGTGTTTGATTAAAATGGCTAAAAATCATATAAACAAATCAGCAACTACTAATCTGTGGAATCTCACAGCATACGTGTCTCTGTATAATCATCCAGTGTGTGACTTTTAAGGATGTTCATCGGCCATTCTAGGAAAAATCGTTATGTCTCAAACATGTCTTTGCATGCCAACATTTATTCAAGTGCTTGTGCGTGCGTGCGTGCGTGCGTGTGTTCAGATTTGAACCTTAGGCCTTATAACAAGGACTGCCGGCCAATCAGAGGCGGGGATCTCCATGTGAAATGAGTCTCTGTGGGAACACAGCTGGCCAGCCACTGTCACACTGAGAAGCACATGTCATTGAGAAGAGACATTAATTGCCTCGGTGCTATGGCAGGACGCTCACTAGCCGTGCTCAGGTGCACCTTTGCTGCTGCCTTGCAAATGAGATGCAGAGTGTTGGTTACTGTACCTCCTTCCCGGGGACACTTGACCCTGGGGATCCGCCTCGCAGTCCACCCACCCTCCTTCTTTCCTTGCTTATCTCTTCTTCTGCTTCACCTCCTCCTCTGTTGCCTCCAAGACAGCGCAGGACGCCTCCTGATTGGTTGGTAGTCAGCAGGACGGGGTTGGCCCTTTGACCCTGCAGCCTCCCTTCGCTCCTTCATCGCCTCTCCCTGTCTCCAGCTCCTTCACAAGGGCATTCACGTTGAGATGCGGGCGGTGCAGACGGGGAGAGAGGCAGCAGCCTGACACCAGTGCTGCCCGGACCATTACCGCAACCTTTGTTGGAGGTGCACAAACCCCTCCCCTCTCATTCTGGCCCCACCCCACACACCCGCTGCTTAGTCATGTTGTTTTTTCGGTCGCAGCGCCAAGTTTTAATGAGGTGAGACTCCTTGTACACCACTGTGTTGCTGGCTGGGCTTCAGCAGGCGGTGCTGTTTATTTACAGCTAAAGGTCCGTGCCGCTCAACCTTAATCGACCCAAGCATCGCTCAATCACAAGCCAGTTTATGGAAAACAAAAGCGCACATGAATACCTGTGCACCGCGCTGTGTATTACCTACACACACACACACACACACACACACACATTTGGTTTGACTTGTATGTTGTTTGTTCTCCCTTCGCACTTCTCTCCCTCTTCTTTCACAATTTCTTTGTCCTCCTCCAACTGTCCCTCTTGATTGTTAGCTCTGTCATCCCTTCAGTTAGGTCTCTCCCTCTCATTTCAGAGTTAGTACAAGTACACACTTGCTACGTCACTTGCAAGACGCCTGAAGCTGAAATCACAGCCCCCTGAGCATAATATGCAAGGTATGGCAGAGAATGACACTGTTAATCTTGAAGGATTACTTTCTCACGGAGCGATTTGTCACAGGGAAAGTCTATCGTGTTTGCGTATGTACTCCGAGCATATCCTCCTGTACCCTGGGTTCCTTTGCCTCTGCTGATGAGTGTGCACTTGCTTAGGTGTGGGTGTTAAGATGTTGAATTACTGATCTAGTGTAATTGAGTAGTGGGCCATCTGCTCCGATGTTTATCTTCATTTTCAGATGTATTCACGCTTTATATATATTTGCATGTGTCTGATTTCCTTTGTGGGTTTCATCTGTAGCCTCTTACTGTCTGGAAGCCCCCACTGTGGTGGAGAGGCCAGCCACGGCAGAAGAGGGCCTCGCTTAGTGCGTTTCATGCTTAATTCTGTGTCAATTAGTTGACTGCTACCTTCCCTCCAGCGAAAGAGCGCAGAGAGAAACACAAGCCCACAGAAATCTCTAGCTTTGACAGGCGCAGTATTCAATCATTTATCCCAAGGCCCGGGGCCACGGAGCACTGTCAACAAACATTCCATTGAAATCATATCAAGCCTCTTCTGTTCCCTCTCCCTCTCACTCTTTCCATCTCCCTGCGCCTCTTTATCTCACTTGTTCTTTACACTCTGCTTCCTCTCTCAATATGCTTTTACCCACCTTTCTCTTTTTTCTCACTTCCTCCTCACCCTGGGGTTTCTCGCTCTCCGTAGCAGGGGTTTTAGTTCTTTCTTCAAGCCGCTGCTCCTCTTCCTCCCTCCCAGGACTTGGCAGCAGAGTGGTAATGTGTTAAGCTGTTTTTTTCACCCCCCAACATTGGCATGCGGTCAAGTTGTGATCGGATCCCAAGATGAGCGCCAGTTGTACCACGATTAGAGAAAAATATATATCTCCGGTTTAGTATTTTAACAAGGTGTCGACGGCACATCATAACACATAAACATCAATGACCGATTTCAAGCGATACCGCCTATGCATTTGTAACGTCTTTTGAACCGTATATTTTACACCAAGCGCAAATATACTTTGAAACGTATGTCTTTGCAAATGCTGTGGCTTTTGGATACAGGTTGAAGTTGAAAGGAGTCTTTGATCGCAGCATGTGGCTGGATCTAGGATCGATGATCTAACACATATTGAAACTTAGCAGAGGTATCATCACCGGGCCACCTTTCAGCCCAACGACCGAACTTGACTTGAAATTCATTTTTTGAGACAACAATTAAAATGTGCTTTACAGAGATTTAATTTCCATGTGACATTTAAAAGAAAAAAGGAAAGAAATTAGGCTATTTAGAATCAGCCAATTAGTTTCACAGCCTCTGTCTCCCAAGTGTTCCCCTTCTTTACTTTTGGCCCATTGGTACTCTGGGAAAAAGCTGAGGCAGGGTATTTTGCAGGTAAGGTGGACAGAGGCCAAGTCTCAGTTTTTTCTTTGCTTCCTCTGCTCTGGGCTACAAACACTGATGCAGAGCAAGAGATAGAGGAGAGGAATCTTCCACTCCTTCCCCTCCCCTCCCACGAGCATCCATCCCGGGAGAAAATCAACTCACCTGGGTATCTCCGTGGTGGAGAGTAATAAATACATGTATTGGATTAATTATTAAAGACAGCCTAAACGAAGATAGATACTATCCTCTGAAGGGTTAGCCTGATCTTAACTCAGATGTTGTTGTGATTCCCGTTTGCCTCCCTGCTGGTCAGGAGACATCGAGTGTACGTGTGCACATCTTTATTCTCTCACATTCCTCATATTTCACCTAGTTTCCAACAGCAGAGTTGACATAATTAACAATAGATTACTGAGCGATGGAAAACACTTCTTCCACCTGCAACAACGCCTCAAACACACATTCAAAATTAACCATGAACACATGACAACACTAATAACATGGATCAAAGGGCGTAATTGAAGTGGGTCGTTCCCAGTTCAGTCTTCAGGCCTTTGAACAATATGTGGTGGGTGCACTCTCTTACTCAGCACAACACCAGCCACCCACAACAAACACACCACAACAATCAGTACGAATTTAAACTTTTGTTCATTTATGTCCAAAACAAAGACATCTTGAAAACAAGTCTTTCAGTATTATTTAAGAGAAGATTACTGCCGCTGTTTTTGCTCATCAAACAAAGTGTAAAGCATCTCTTTGCACAGCCGAACAGCCTCAATCCTCCTCTGGCTATTCAGGTTCACTTCCCACTGCCTTTGACTCGACAGCTAGAACTCCAGAAGACAACAACAGGGCCCTTATATCAGTCCCTGGACAAAGCCAAATTAATATTTAAACATCATTATTAATGGCCTGAAGTCAAACACAGCGACTAGGTAATTAATTGATTGAGCTGGCTGGTCCATAGAGAGATTAGACCGGATGAGTGTTGTTTATCTCTGTTGTTATTGAATTATATTTGATTGCTTTGAGCGAATGATTTCCTATTGAACGTAAAGAAGGAGGGAACGCTAGTGTATGTTTGACCTGTAAGGCATATGCAGTGAGTTCATATTATTGGAGTTATATAATCAGCTGGGGATTAAATGTCCCCTGTGCTTTCCAGCAGTATGTATGTAGTGTACATTTGCAAAGCCAGTAATCTATTGTACAACACAGTTTTACTAAGTGGAATCCGTAGACCTGTTTTCACAAGCTCATATAACAAGTGGATGGATTTCCACTGCTGATAATAGCAGATGCACTTGGCAAGACGATAAGTTGTGTTCTACATCATTTGGCCCACTTCCTGTATCTACTGTTGGATGTGAATAGAGTGTCAACAGAGTGCTAATTGTTGTTCGGCATTTTGATTTATCACAAGCGCAAGCCAAGGAATAACAGACGATGATTTTACATTTGGCAGGCTGTCCCCATTCCACAGAAGCATTCTGTGTCCTGATGAAAAGCCAAGATGCAGTTATTCATTTGACAACGGTAGTTACTTTGCAGGTAAAAAATGAGTTTTTAAAAATGTAGGAAATGTATTTACAGTATAGCCACCTTTTTAATGTTGATGTTATTGGGCTAGCTTTCATGAACAGAAAGAGATCTTTAAAGGGGGGCTTGACCATTTGATACTTAGTAAACTATTTGATTTTAATAGTTTATTTTCTAAAACTTACTTTTTAAGTCCATTATAGAAGAAAAATAAATACAAAAATTCACACATTTGCAAAGTCTTTTTAATTTTATTAAACAAATTAATTCACAGGAAATTCCAAACATTTCTTCCAATACAGTTATGTGTTGTGTTTTATAGCATGAATGTCAATCAACAACACTCACAAACATGCAAACAACATCATGTTAATATTTAAACTGGTGTGTAAACATTTGCTTTACTTTTGGCATTTGTAAAGTGCAACACACTCCAAACACACACACACTTAGCGTACAGAGTAGCATGTGAAAGGGACACTATATGTGGCAAAGTTTGTTTTGGTCTTTTTCTGACTGCCTTTTTGTTGCCATGTAAATTTGAGAGGTGTCATACACAACACACATACATAATGTTTTGTGCAGCATATTGAATAAACTTTTCTGAGTTGCCCCAAATGTCCTTGGCTTAAAACGCATGGAAAGGTGTCCTTTTTTTTTCTTCTTTTTTTTTGAAAGCATCTTGTGAAAGGAGCATTCAAGAATCACCAGGTTTTTCACAAGTTTTTTGGAGATGGCTGTCATGAATGAACATGGCGGTCTGTTCCAGTGCCAGCTGGCAGAGGAAGCCAGCACGTCCCAGGGATGAGCGGAGGGCCAGCTGGATGCCCGCCGAGAGCTTTAACACACTCCTCACCATTGCTGCAAACTCCATCAGCCCATCCTGTTAACTGACACAACACAACACTAATTGTGCATTAATCAGTGGGTTTAGTTACCCGATCCCATGAGCCCGTGGTGCTGGTTGTGAAGCAGAAGTCTGATATGTTGGTTTCACTGTTCCATGGCTCCCTGAAGTTCTGACTTTGGCTTACTGTCTGGCATGTGGTTAGTCAGTCCCTTAGACTTATAGAGGAGATGTTTAGATTCAGCTGCTAAGTGAATTCTGGCCATATTTAAAACCAGGGATTTTATTTATGATCACCAGTGTGACAGATTAATGCCGGTTGATTCAGATTTACAATTTACAAATCATTAACATAATTGCTTTTGGCTTTTGGTTTTCACCACAGTGTTGTACAGTAGATGCAGGTAACCTCCATTTCCTCTGTTTTATCCACAACTACTCGACGGTGTCAGACTGTCAGTAGGAGAGAAGGTCAAATAAGAGGCAGACAGGATTATTTAAGTTAAGAATGTACTGTGTAAGTACACAAGGAAGATAAACAGTGGAAAGGTGTACAGTATGAGGGTCTTTGCAAACAGTATTCTTTTATCAGTAATATTTTTCAATTACATAAACCTGAAACACAACAGCGAACCCAAACAACCAGTCGATACTGTGATTTCAACAAGTGATGTGAGAAAATGCTCATTACACAAACGTAACTGACTGGTTGTGTGCTCTGCTCATTTCTCTGCTGTAGGCGGTAATCAATCATCGAGTCATTTATCTAGCGTCGGTGCTGAGTCCTTTATCAACTGCCAGACTCCCTCAGCTGCACACTGGTTCTGACTTCAGGTATGCTGGCGTCCTTTGTAGGAATTATTTCTAGACAAAAAGTCAAGTTCCCATGCCTACCTGCCGTCGGCTGTTATTAAGAAAACAAGTCAGTCCTACTGAGAAGGATAAAGGATACTTGTAATGTATTGTTGTGGCTATTTCAATCAAACAAATACGGATTTAGAATTAGCTAATTTGTGGGATGTTTTGTTGCGGCTGCGTATTAAAGCCAGTTTATGTCATACGTGGCACAGAGGATCAGGCCATGACGATTTCCTCTAGCACCATCCTCCTTAGATGATTTCGGTAAGAAGAAGTAAATATCAAAACCAATAAACAAATGTTGAATTTGACCTTTGACAGCGAGGCTTTTGCCATAAGTCACCCTTTGCATGTGTTGTCCTCTTGGGATGTTAGCCGTCACAGATGCAGCATGTCTGGCCTCCCTCTTCTTCTGTGGGTCAAAGCTGGCTGTGTCTGTGGTAGTAAAGCACTAAGGAGTGTGAGTGTGTGTGTGTGTGTGTGTGTGTGTGTGTGTGTGTGTGTGTGTGTGTGTGTGTGTGTGTGTGTGTGTGTGTGCGCGTGTGCGGGTGTGTGTGTGTGTGTGTGTGTGTGTGTGTGTGTGTGTGTGTGTGTGTGTGTGTGTGTGTGTGTGTGTGTGTGTGTGTGTGTGTGTGTGTGTGTGTGTGTGTGTGTGTGTGTGTGTGTCGAAGGGGGAGTTGGAGTGTGGGTGTATGCAGATGGTTCACAAGCCAACCTTTCAATTAGGCCGGGAGTATAAATATCCGTGGCTGATTGGAATGTGGCGGCTGCTGGCACAAAAGGCTCCGCTTGGCCCCGCTCCAAGACCCCGTCGCTCACTCACTCTCTAAGTCACGCTGGAAGCCGCCCAAGGTTACTTCGTCAATGGACGCAATGATTTCTAACTCCCTGTGTCCGCCGCGACCACCCTCCCTTCCCCATCCCTGTTTCCATCCCTCCTGCTCCGTTTCCCGCCAGCTCCGTAGCTAACTTCACATTTGAAAGAGGCCTTCAGTTGAACCCAGATGGAGGTTTGGTGTCCCTTCTTTCCCCTCATACCTTTGTGTGCATCAGCTGGATTTTTAAAGTCCCATTGCACGAGGTGTTAACTGCGTTTTCAGCTTGAAAAATGTCTAACAAATTTCCCCCAATGTGATTTTATACAATATATATTTCCGCCGAAAGCGAATGTTTGGGTTCCAGACAGTCCAGCACCTAATCTTATTTAGCTAATGCTGCAGGTGAACAGTCCCTGCATTCTGCCTGGGGAGACCCTGTATATCCTTTGCAGATTATGGGTATGAGCTCCCAGACAACTTATCCCTCCGTCCCAAAAAGCCTGCCACTGTAAGCTGTCTGAGAAATTATCCACACACCCAGACACATATGAAATGACAAAGCAGAAATGTTTTGGGAGAAGGATATGTTATCACGGTCACAGAACGATGCTGGATGTTGTGTAGTGCACAGCCTACAAATAGGATTGGATTATTTCTCTTACAAGAGATTTGGAAGCTGCTATCTCTTCATTCTTGATTTTGCTTTAGATTTTGGGAGTTTGGTAACTTTTCTAGTACTTTTCAGCGTCGTAACCAGCTGTACGTTTCAGTTTCTGAAAAAGGCCTCCTTTACACTTAAAAATGTCCCCTGTTGTCTTCACAGTTTCCCAAAGCAATAGAGTCATGCCCCACCAATAATATCATATGCCCTTTGTTAAGAAACCTCGCCTCTTCTTTTATCCTTTCACCCCTCCCCCGGTCCCCCATCTCTGTTACCCACCTACCCAAGCTGTGTCAGGGAAGCCCCCCAGTCTCTTATGCATCCCTCTGGAATCAAGAGAGATTAAAAATTAGGGGATTATGTTCCCTCCTAACCCTGTAATCCAACAAAACAATGCTTTCTAACGTTGTGCGAGAGCTCCCGAGGCGTGGGTAAGTCCTCTGTGTCAGTTATTCCTTATGGAAGGGTTCCCTCGGAAAAGACGCGCACTTGCTTTCTGTCTCCGACCGCCGCCTCCATCCCAACCCCCTTTTTTATGATCCCAGGCTGTAATGAGGCAACGTGGGAGATGGGGCCTAATATCGGCTAATAGGGTCAATGGAATAAACTGTTTTATAGAGGTCACTGTTGGCACAAGGACGAAGGAGAAGCTAAATGCTCGCCTCGCCTGGTGCCAGTAGTAGCAATGATTTTTTTATAACAACAATACAGTGTCAGGCAGTAATAATGATTCCGATAACACTGAGGAGCCCCGGTGATGTAAGACATGGGCGGGCTACTGAATTAAGGCCCTGTTTTAAATATGTCAGTGCCACGCTCAGGCTGGAGCTATAGCTGGCCATGGGATGCACTCCTTTAATTTCATCGCTCTGTCAGCTTTTATTAAAACCCATTCGTCACAAAGAGAGAGGGGAAAAAACGAAAAAGGAGAGAGAAAAAGTAGTAAGGGGGGGAAAGACACAGATGGAGAGTGAGAGAGGGGAAAGGAGGACGGGGGGAGACGAGAGATATAAACAGAGAGATGTGGAGACAAAGAAGGGTGACTTTCCCGAGGTGCTAGATAACATAAATTGTTGTTTTGAGGGGGGGGCAAGGGTTGCGGCTGGTGGGAGGGGGCAGGAGAGACGGGTTGCCACCACCTTGGGGAGTGGGTCTTATAGGTGGAAGACAGGGGTGGTAAGGAGGAGTCTGAGGGGCTCAGCAGGAGTGATTAATGATGAATCTGGGGTATAGTGGACCAGTGGGACTCCCCATCCCCATCTTGCTCATCTGCCTTCCCCCCACCCAATCCCCGGCCCTCGCCACCCCACCTTCATGCCCATTTGTAACTGTCTTGGGGGGGGCCATCAAGGACCCGGTGATGTGCCCTCTCGTTTTCTTTAAAACAAGAATGAGAAATGTGTCCAAAGATGTGTCATTTCCAAATCCAGCTTCTTTCTTTTGGATACTGCTCATTAACGTCATTGACTCGAGACTAATTATTCTTCTACTTTTCTTACGAGAGGAATTCCTTCAAAGTCTTAACAATATGACTCAGTGACTCACACGCTGTTTGGATGTGTGCCTTATTGAAACCCTAACAGTTACGTCCAAACTCCTGTCTTTCATTTTGAAGGTTTGAGCAAATCATGGGTAGAGAGATACTCGGGCGACATTTACATTCATTTGTTTTCACTGGGGACCAGGCGAGGGTTTCTGCCAGAGAGTGTGTGTGCCTGTCTGAGAGTGTGTGCGCTACACAGTGTGCCTGTCTGAGTGTGTGTGCGCTACACAGTGTGGCAGCCACACTTTCCTCACTCTGTCAAATAGCGTTGACTTGGCGGCGGGTTTTGAAATGGCATCAAAGTGGCCCACCGCCACATCTCCACCCCGTCCTGTGGTCCCTTACTCCCTGTCATCCACCTCTAAGCCCACGCACCCCAAGTCCTACAATCAAAAGAAAATTAAATAATGAATTATATCTTCCCGCCTTCTTCACAAAGTAAAAACATGAAAAATAAAAGACAGGAAAGGGCTTTCAGAAACACTTGTTCAATGCATTACGTTCTCCCCGTGTTTCTGTCTTTCTCACTGAATAGTACATGATGGCACATGACGGAGAAGAGGAGGAAGAGAAGGAGAAGGAGTGAGAGAAATGGAGAGAGCGAGGGAGAGAGGGGGAATAAAATGAAGTGTGACAACATATGAATTTCAAATTTCCCGAGGAGACATCAAAGTGCGCCATCCGGGGTGTCTCTTCGACAAGGACACTTTCTGATTCTTAATTCCGTCCCCTGATTGTATCGCTGAGGCCCTAACGAAGAACGGAGGGGCAACACCAGTGAGTGGCATCAGGCAGCGAGAGATAGCGCAGGAAGGGAGGGAGAGAGAGGGTACGGGGGAAAGAGGGGTTGGGGGGCACAGAGGAAAAAGAGAGCAAGTGAGATCAGAGGGTGTTAGAAGAGATAGAGGAGGAAGGAGAGAAGAAAGGAGAGCCTCATCCAAACACAGGCGGCTGGGCCCTTTGTTGTTGAAGCGATCACAGCTCCTCTTTCATCAGACAGAGAAATGGAGAGGAGAGAAAGGAAGAGAGACAGTGAGAGTGAGAGCGATCCACTCCTCTTTCCGCTGGGGTGACGGCGACATGGAAAGAAGGAGGGCAACTTTTTTCACCCTTTGCATATATCAAATCAAGGCCCTTCTTCCAAGGACTTATCATGTTCCGCACACTTTGAGAGCAAAATGCTTACAAGTATAGCTGGGGGTGCATGTTAACAGTATGCTCACATTACCCTGAAACAATATGTCTGTCTGCGCTCAGCCGTTTAGCCGATGCCAACATAGTGTCAACACAAACGGTTGTATATCGCTAATCGGTGGTCTTGTTTCGCTCTGCTTTACATTTCAGGCGGCTGCTCATACAGTCTAATTGCCTGGGAGGTTCCCAGCAGGAGTGTGGCAGGCCTCTGGCATTCCCAATTCTGGCAAAGCTCTGAGCCAGTGCTGCTGCAGTGCCAGCCCGCCCTGCCCTGCGCCCACGCCAGGGGTCTCCTAACCCAGAAGGATCCCCCATGATGGGCACTCCCCACAACGCCTCTTTGGAAACGGATGGCAAACCACGGGGAAGCTACAGAAAGGCCGGAAAGGTCATATTAACGGCATGTATTCATATGTAGTGCACTCGTTCCTTTTCTCTCTTTCTGTCACAGAAGCACACACCCACCATCTTACTGCAATATTTATGTTACCAGTAATATAATGTTTTCCCGATAAAGACAAGTAACTATTTTGCAAATATTATGTACATAACATTTGAGTCATGTACTTTGAATACACACACAGATAAGGCCTCCCAATTGTTGAGCAGGGTCCATACACCAAACAAGTTTATCTGATGCTATCACTCACAGTGGTGACGAGGTTTAAGGCTTTAGTCTTAAGGCGGCTGTGCTTTACAAGTCGGTATCTATGCGTCCTCTGATCCACACCAGGGCCGAGGCAGAGCTGCGGGCACCTTCAGCACACCTGGGTGTTATAGCCCTGTGAGCGCCACCTGTCCCTAGATCACCTCGGTGGATCATGTCACCGCTCGGGACCTGCTCTACCAAACACCAAATTGTTGTAAGCGATCCAAAACATTTACAGTGTGAACACTGACAAAAAGAGTTTGGATTAAAAATGCACGGGTGTGAGTTTACAAAACTATAAAAACTCAAAAAAGAGGGCTGGCATAATAGAACAGCATGACTCTGTCAGGACTAGAAAGTTGTGTTATACATTTTCTTAGTTTTATGATTATAACATCTAGAATAATAGAATAGAATAATCTTCAATAAGAACTAAACTAAACGGTAACATCCTGCTATTTTAACATTTGAGAGAATTAAGACAGAAGGTCAAGCGCACCCATGCCATGCACACCACCCTAACACACAGACACACTCACAGGGCCCCTCCTTGGTTGTGGAGAGGGGTGCATGGTGAAGCAGCTGGGAGACTTGGACCCACAATGGCCCTTTAGGGCGAGACAGCCATAATCCGTCCCCCGTCCGACAGCCCCAGTGAAAGGAGGCCTGTCAATCATAGAGTGGCACCCTCGGGTCTCTAAGATGGGCGTGCTAAGATTTAGGATTTACAGTACCCCCTCTTTTCAATCTTATTAAAACCTCTTTGCAGACAGACAGAGACACATGTATGCACGTGTGTGCATGCAGGCGCACACACACACACACACACACACACACACACACACACACACACACACACAGTTAGCTGCCTCTTGTCTGTCATAGCTTTATAAGGCCCTCTAGCTGAAACATAGCAACAAACAGAAACTAATGATTATTAATTAATTAAATTAAGCACATAATGGTTAAATAATTTAAATGTTAGACAAAAAAAGGCACATCAGACAGAAATTCATTAACACTTTTTTATTATTTAGCTTCATCATTAGACAACTAAATCATACTTCACTTGCTTGAATATACACATGATGAGGACATGGTCGATTCAAATGAGCAGTACTTCAAGGAATCACATGCTGCCTATTTTAATGTTGGAGAACGACGTGTAGGAACAGAGCCGGCTGACGATCACTTTCACATTTCACAGGCCTGCAGTTGCATGACACACACACACCTACACACACACACCTACACACACACACACACACACACACACACATACGCGCACACACATATGCGCACACACACACACACACACACACACACACACACACACACACACACACACACACAGCTATGGATGGAGAGGCAACCTACAGAGAATAAAGAGGCAAAGGCTAACACACACATACACACACAGTAAATAGTTATTTAGAGGTGTCAGACACTGCATGAAATATCCTCTGGCACAGTAGCTGTGTCTATATTTGTGTGTGTGTGTGTGTGTGTGTGTGTGTGTGTGTGTGTGTGTGTGTGTGTGTGTGTGTGTGTGTGTGTGTGTGTGTGTGTGTGTGTGTGTGTGTGTGTGTGTGTGTGTGTGTGTGTGTGTGTGTGTGTGTGTGTGTGTGTGTGTGTGTGTGTGTGTGTGTGTGTGTGTGTGTGTGTGTGTGTGTGTGTGTGTGTGTGTGTGTGTGCCAATGAGCCGTCAGCTGAGCTGAGCATTGCCCTGTCTGTTGCAGCTGGCTGATGGTGATCAAATCTAACAGACAGTGAGGACCGGAGCACGCTTTCTGCCTCAGAGACATGGAGGGGAGAGAGAGAGAGAGAGAGAGAGAGAGAGAGAGAGAGAGAGAGAGAGAGAGAGAGAGAGAGAGAGAGAGAGAGAGAGAGAGAGAGAGAGAGAGAGAGAGAGAGAGAGAGAGCACTGAGATTGCCTCTGGCCACCATTATCTCTTCAGCGCCGTGACTGTGTCCATGTGAGTGTGACAGTGTGAAAAATGCAGTGTTTGTTTGTTTACTTACTGTGTGTATGTTTGTGCGTGTGTATCTGGGTGTTTGCTTGCTCATGTGTGTGCCAGTCAGTGGATCCAAGCATGCGCGTGTTCAATATGGTGAAGCCCATATAACTGACTGGGAGATAACTACTGAGCCAGATCACATGGCAGCAAGGCCCTAATTCAAGCCTCCAGCCAGGGCTGAAGCTCTTTAAACTTCCTCTCTGGAAGACGGTGTCATTCACTTTGATTATTAAAGTGGACAAAGTTCTCTCGGGCTAAACGTATCCCTTGTCAAATGAATGTAACCTGCTGCTATGAGAGTAGAGAAAAGCTTACGCTAACAGAGCACACCGAAGGTTGCGTATAATAAAGTAGTGATACTAGAGTTTATAGGATCTGTACTAAAAACGATGTTCAGTCTTACATTTGATCAAGTTATGGAACGCTAATTTGTTTATTGTCGTTTCAGATATCTTTTGTTTGTTTCATTGGATAAATAAACTGTCGCGTCCAATTTATTTTAGTCATTAAGGTTAGAGAAAAAGATCACAATTCTTCTTTAAAGAAACATTGTATGCTTGGAAAGGCGAGGACGAAAGACACCTGATTCCATCAAAACTTAATGTAATTCAAATGAATGTGATTGTATGATGTATTTTTTTGAAGACAGGCAGTTGATATATGCAAGTGGTCACTTGACAGGAAGGAAATGTAAACTAAATAATGTTAGAGTTCTAGTGAGATCAGTCTCCAGTGATTCAATATTAACAGTACTCTAAATAACAAGTTCAAATGCAAAGAAATGTACAAATGTACTGTACGGTATTATATGCAGAGTATTGGGCCGAATAATTCAAAAGTCTCTGTGGTGATTGATCAGTCTTATCTTGCATGTTGCATTTCCTTTTGTCTAGTCTATTTATTTGTATTGTCTTTTTATTTATTAGTCTGACAACTAATATGGCAAATGTAAGCTTTTATTTTCCCTACAGGAATAATAAACTTGTTCTACTGAACTAATACTCAAAACAGAAAGCAGTGCCGAGCTGGGCTGTCCTGGAGAGTCCCATCATTTAACATACTGCCAACACCTCTGCAGCCGGAGCACCACACACACACTCCACACACACATCAGTCACTGTGTGTGTGATAGAGAGAGAAAGACAGAGTGTTTGAGAGTGTGTGTCAGTGTGTGCGAGGAAGAGAAATGGAGATGAATGACCGTCTAATCACTCACACAATACAGCTAAGCCCAATAATGAAAACGGTTGATAAGAAGAATTAACATAAAACCTAAGTGGCACACAACGAGACAGTGGACATAAATAAAATGTCTCGTGCACCATAAATCTAAACCATAAACACAAATATATATGAATCACATACGTAACTCAGAGACTTCCTCATCTTAGGCTGGAAAAAAAGACCCTAAAAGACCCTAAAGCATACGTACACATATCTGCTTCATCCTCATTTTTGCTTTTTGTTAGTTCCCGCAGAGCCGGGCCCTCCACTCGGTGCAGCAAGTTTTAATGGTAAATCAACAAAGGGCCGACATGAAAGAAAGGCTAGCTTTCCAGTTTGCAGGGTGAAGAATTATTCATCAGCACTGTAGTGTTGCACTGCAGGCGAAAATCCTGCAGCAGCGCTCCATTTTAATTGCCAGAAAATGACTGTAAATGATACAGAGAGAGAGAGGGAGAAGGGGGCAAAAGAAGGGAGACAGAGGGGGAGAGAAAGGAAAAAGAGAGTTGGAATTGGAGGTATAAAGAACAGGGGGGAAAAGGACAGCCCCTCCACCAACAGCTGCCCCCCAAATTGAAGGCCATGGTGATAAAAAGCTATGTGGCAATCAGAGAAGTGAAGTGTCCCCCCAGCAGCCTAAAAGAGAGATAGTGAAGGGAGAAAAGAGGAGGGCGAGGGGAACGCCATCAAAAAAGAGTGGTGGGATTAGGTCTGAGAGAGAGTTTACTACGCTCCTTATTGTGCGCCGAACCTGCAGGATTAGAGATAACAAATGTTAGCCGAGGACGGGCACCTGCTGTGAGCCGAGGGGAGGAGGAGGAGGAGAGGAGGAGAAGAGGGAAGGAGAGAAGAGAGGAGCTAACCCGCTAAAACAGCAGAATGGGCTTTTGTGGCTCTGTGCAGAATTAGAGGAATGAGGGCTGAGAGAGAAGAGGGGATAAAGAGGGAGGGAGAGCAGGGGCAAAGACGTGAATGGAGCGGGTGCAAAGTACATTTGTAATTGTCAAACAGATGAAGGAGCTGAGATTTTGTGAAGGAGTAAACATTGAATTTGCTAATCTGTCGACCTCGAGGCCCGCTCCGCTCGCGGCGACTGTAACACTGTCGCCAATTTAAAGTTGGGCTGAATCAAACGGACCCTGGACATCCTGATGTCAGACTTGAGGTGTAGGACAAATAAATACAAGCAACCATCTTTTTCTAACTTTCTGAAGTCCCTCAATCTTTATCCACCCCCACTCTCCGTGTCCTGAGCACCTTTGCACCATCGTCCTCTCCATCTCCTTGCTGCCCCACAGTGGCGCTCGGGTGTGTGTGGCTGAAATTGCCGCTGGGGCCTGGGGACCTCCCCGCCTGCTCTCTGCTGTGACCCCAGCCCAGGAAGCACTCAGACTGGTCAATCAACAATTAAAAGCCTGTCTGTAGCCACTAACTCAATTCAACCACTCAGCTTAGTGCTCCGTTAGAGCCGAGGCACCCAGACAGAACCGAGACAGACTCGACTGCATTGACCCTCCGCTCCTCCTCACACACACACACACACACACACACACACACACACACACACACACACACACACACACACACACACACACAGGGTGGTCCGAGCCGGTGTGGTCACTCCTACACAGCCTTACCGATGTTTGAACCTCAAGGGAGGGTGTCTCGAACAAATGCTTCCCCTAGGTAAGCAGCGGCTCAGTGGATGTACATGTGCGTTCAGACAGCGACAATTTACCTTGAGGCCAGGCCTGGACAAAAAGGTCACGACCCCTCTCTTAAAAATGTCTTGGTAGCTGCACTTCAACCTGAGGGTTTAACCCTGCTTAGCGTTCAATACTGAGTTTGACCTTTTCTTTGGTCTGACTTAAGGCATTTACTGTAGTGGCCTGTGCATTAGGAGAGAGAGAGAGTGTGTGTGTGTGTGTGTGTGTGTGTGTGTGTGTGTGTGTGTGTGTGTGTGTGTGTGTGTGTGTGTGTGTGTGTGTGTGTGTGTGTGTGTGTGTGTGTGTGTGTGTGTGTGTGTGTGTGTGTGTGTGTGTGTGTGTGTGTGTGTGTGTGTGTGTGTGTGTGTGTGTGTGTGTGTGTGTGTGTGTGTGTGTGTGTGTGTGTGTGTGTGTGTGTGTGTGTGTGTGTGTGTGTGTGTGTGTGTGTGTGTGTGTGTGTGTGTGTGTAGGATTTCAATTTGTGTATGTAGTTTTACATTCATGGACATGCATGTCAATTAAGCAAGCACCTAAATAAAAATGAAACGAAAAAAACCACATTAATAATAGCTTTTTAATAGCTGACACACTGACACCCTTTTAAACACAAGCACGCACTCATATGCACACGCTTCACTCACAACATATGTTTAGCATTATCCACATTTTAACCATTTTATCACTCACTGCTTGAAAAAGAAAAAGGACTTGGAAATGCACTATAAAAACAAAAGCCAGAGAATAACTGCAGGGGCTGGTAAACGAAGCATAAAGACCCCGAGTGACCGAGGGGAATTATTTGGCTCCATTAAGCAGGCATTAACATGAATTACTATCTAATTAAAATCAAACAGCTCATTAATAACTTTGCGGTGGGGCCTTAGTGTGGAAGTTCTTGTGTGTGTCTGTGTGTGAGAGAGTATGTGTTGTGTCGTGGCCAAGAGAGCAATCAAGTGGGATAAAACTGAGCAGCTGCCCCAAAGGAGAGTCGGGGTCCGAGAGGGCTTACCTGTGGAACAGAACAACTGCTCTGAATTAGCCAAATGCAAAGAAGATGTTCTCATCCAAATAAAGTTAACTTTTGTCACCGTTTAATTCGGCTGCAGCGAAATCTATTCAAACAAAACAGAAATTGCCACCTGTGTGGCTTGAAGGTTAAGGTGCTAATTTCCTTGGTTTTTAAATCACACATTATTCCCTCTTTGTCTTGTTGTAATCTCCCTACTGGCAGTTCTTAAGTGAAGGCCTGTCAATTGCCGACATTGCACTTTAACATATATCCATTTTAGAACATGACGAAAAATATGTTTTAGGGTTAAGAGAACTGCTTTACAAATATTAAATTAATCTTTTTTATAAAGGAAAAATAATAATTAAAACAAAAACAATAAAGCGAGATGCTAAACAACATGATCAACAATAATGGGCCTTCACATAAACCTGACAATCACAAAGTGGAGTTTCACCAAAGAAAACGGTTCCAACAGCAGCACAATGTTGTTTACATAAAGTGTCTGCTCCTACTCAAGATATACACGCCTATCCATACCAGGCAACATGTTTACACACACACAAACACACTGTGACATTATATGTGAGACACGTCGACTCACTCCTGCTGGGTCGTGGCCTTCGTGTTGGCCAGCCGCTCAGCCTCGCAGGATCTGTCAGGAGAAGAGAAGAAACAGGGGAGAAAGAAAACAAGAGAGGGTCAGAAGTCTGAGAACAACATGTTACCGGTCTGATCGTCAACATAACGAGAGGACAGAAGAAAAGTGCGTGGAGTTGCAGGCAGGAGAATTGACATTTGATTAATCCTCGTAACAAGACGATGTAATATCTGTCAGTCCATATGTGTGAAACCTAAAACATGCACTGATTTAAGCATCCTTAAAAAGGCAGCCTCACCACGGAGAAACCAACAACTTCTGGCCCGTCTGCCAACCCCCTCGCATGTATTGATAATAGAACCTCATTGTCGTAATCCACAAGATTGTTCAAAAGCAAAAGCTTGACAATATAACAACAGGAAGAGGTGAAGGAATAATGATAGATAGTCCTTAGAGATGGTGAGTGAGTAACAGAGAGAGAGCGATAGAGTCAGGCCTCAAATGTATGCCAGTGCATGCATCAACCAATCCCCTCCACCTCTCCCCCTTCTCCCTTCTTCTGGCCAGGAGCTGTTTACCTCTCTATCAGCGGTGCTCTCTAAAAGCAAAGACCCCATCCATATTCACCGGCCTCAAATTCCTCTGCTTATCTCCCCCCAACCCTTGAAAAACCTCCCCGTGTTCCCCTCTGCACATACATACATACATAAACACGTCTTTATGGAGGCAAGAGGCAAACACGCTGGGCTAGGAGGGGGTCGGGGATAAGAATCACCTTGAATTCAAAGCAGAGGATTGTGGGTCCTCGGCGGGCGGACGGACAGACAGCCACACGGGCTAAGGCTCAGGCCGCTGTGACACACAAACCATCAGACAGGTAGCGGGGGCTTTAGGGGATGGCAGCAGATGTGTGCAGCAAGGGCCATTGGCATTTCAGGGGATTTGTAAAAGTGAGGTGTGATGCTTGTGAAATGTTGGGTTGTTTGATGATATGCCTCATTAGGGGGCAGGTGCATGTACGGGTTGTGTTTGAGTGTCAGTTGCTTCAACCTTGTGGAGTAAGAGATGATGTCATATCAGAGAAATCAACTGCATTTTTTTTTAAAGATGTTGTTGATTTGTCTTAAAGTGACTCCAAATAACTCAAGAAATATCTTCAGTTATTGAGAATCTAATTGGATTAGCTGTTATTCCCAACATGGTGATTTGCATGAAGTGGACAAATCACTTGTGTTGGTGGCTGCTTTGAAAATGGGAGCGGGAGCCTGGCTGATAAGAGTTGACAGTGTAAGTGAGGGCTCAAAGAGTGCTTGAGCAGAAGCAGAGACACATGGAGTACAGGGGGGGACCGGTACCCCATTCCTCTGCAAGCTGCGTTGTTTGGGGATTGAAGTTGGGAACTCTCTCCACTACTAATTGCGCGCTGGTGCCATTCATGAATATTCATTCTGGCGTGTTCAGACCCCGCCTAATTAGCCGAGAGATAGAGGAAGAAACTCGCACCTTTTACCACAAGAGAAGCGTTTCCCCCCGTCGCATTCTCAGGGGGATGCTGGCAGAATAGCCCAAGTTCATTAGCCAAAAAAGAAAGAGAAAAAAGTTACCTGAAAAGCACGGGACGATTTGGTCTTCAAAATGGATGGGCAAACAAGGTTTTTTTTTTTTTTTGCTAGTGCATATTTAGTGCCTATTACGCATGTCTATCAAAAAAAAGAGAAAACTGGAAACGAAATACAATTATCTGATTGAGTGAGTTGGTGGATATTATTCTACTCGCTGTAGTTGGGGGAACATCACATGAATTTTAAAATCTAAACATAGCTTGTGGCTGGTCGAAATGTTCCCCATGGAATTGAGGAAGACATGTATTTAACATCTAATATGAGGCCGAGGCTGTTTTAAGAGTGTTATTTCAGGTATACCTGTGGAAATAACACTAGATCATTAGCTTTAACTTTATTTCGAAATGTAATGTTAGCATATACATGTATAGCCTTGGGACGAGGACTTAAATAACCTGCTGCAACTTTTTCAAATAGAACAACGATTCTTTACAATAGAGTTTGGATTTGTTTGTGATTAATAACAAGGTTTTTATTTATTTGTTCATTTATATTTAGCATCTAATTTAAGAGTGCCGATAATGCAGTGACGTTACTCCACAACTATTTGTCATGGGTCATTTTATACATTATTATTTACATCGCTATTGCTCTGTTATCCCTTCAGAAAGAGAGAAAGTTGTTTAATTGAAGGGTCACGGGGTCCTATTGGTTGAGGTGCGTCCTGACAATAACTGCTGAATATTAAGTAGCCAAGACTGGGGAAAGATTAACACGTGGCCGACTGGGGAAAGAAAACCTCCTCCACGCTACTAAATAATGCTCTGAATGACAGTACGGAAATACAGTTACTGTTAAACATCCTTTCCAAAAATAAATTGATTTATATAAAGTCCTGCCCATGTTAATTCTTTACAGATATTAAGTTTTAATGTATTTCAAGTTATTGCATGTTCACGTTTTGACAAGACAGCACAGGAAAATACTCGCGAGAGAGTGAAGCATAAATCAGAGAATTGTGTTTTCAGGGTGATACAAAGAAGACTTGTGCACACACTTATTTCTGGTAATGGTCCCCCCCAAACTTCCTGCACACTCATCTCTCTGCGGGTCACTCTGTGTGCCTCGAGACTTTTCTTCATTCCATTTTTTTAAATCCATCATATCGTGTTCATTTCCAGCCGCTTTTCCT
Organism: Pseudochaenichthys georgianus; assembly: GCF_902827115.2. Taxonomy (NCBI): domain Eukaryota; kingdom Metazoa; phylum Chordata; class Actinopteri; order Perciformes; family Channichthyidae; genus Pseudochaenichthys; species Pseudochaenichthys georgianus. Next base: position 35,593,788 of record NC_047518.2, read on the forward strand.
GTACGGCGTGTCATTCACCACTACGTTCTGTGTGATCCCTTTCATCGAGCGCACCATGGAAACCTAGTGAGTCCTGGCAAAAATGCACCTCAGCGCACACAAGGCCATATTCTTTACAAAAGGGCCAAAGCATCTGGATCCTTCTTTTCCAGCAGCTCCTCGCTGGCATGGCGAAAGCACAAGACTGGGTCTGTGTGGCAGAAACCACTGCTTTTTATAGACTGGGAGACAAGAATGACTGAATGGCAAACGCATCTTCATTAACTGACAGCATGGAGCTCCGGTCCCTCATAGCAGTGACACACTCAGGAGGTCTCTCATGAGTTTACACTGACGATAAGACATGCTCTGGCTTGCATTTCACGCATTGTGTATCATTGTCTTACTTGTTTACATTGTATATGATTTTCCCGACTATATTCTATAAAATATAAATAACAATAAATAATGCTCAGTTCAATAAATATGTCTATTGGTACGTTTTTTATATTTAAACCAATTGTTAGATGTTATACATTATGCAGTTTAACTATGCACGTAATTGTTAGAATGTATTTATTTTTTTGCAAAATGTTACATTTAACAATAAGAAGCGTTTCTTAAATTGAGATACAATACACATACTGCCAATGCACTGCAGTGAAAAACATCTTCATATCATCTTAAAATCTGACTTTGTTACAAATTAATTGCCCTAAAATGACACGCCGATAACTCGCAGAGGTTGTCTTCCACTCATCTCAAATATATAAAGGATGGTTGGACAAAAACCACGCCTTTCAAAAGATGATGACGAGCACCTGTGACCCCGACAACATTTTCCACACACACACACTCACGCGCTCAAACACACACGCCTCATTGTTACCGCTGAAGACAAGAGTAGGCTACAGCAAGGACGCGGTCACAGCAGAAAGAAGACAATTTACCTTTTAGTCTTGTAGTCCCGGATTAAAATGAACATGAGTTGAGTCGTCCTGTAAATAGACACAGAATAGTCGCAAGGGGAAGATGACAACAAACAAACACGCGGCAGAGATAAAAAGACAAAACATTGCTTTCAGGTAAATGATTAAAATGGGACTGTTGCGCCTGAAAACCCTTCCAAAAAGCTCCTGTTTTAGAAGGAGAGGAACATGTGCCTGATTGCAGAGTTTTAGGCGAATGGAACGGGAGAGATGTAAGATTTGTTTAAAGCCCCGCATTTCCATTTAAGAACGTGATTGTGTTTGCAAAGATCCCTTTCAATCTTCGCATCTCCCCCCCTCTCTCTACCCCTCAGCGTCTCTGAGGCTGCTTTGCAATTCATAGAATTGGTAATTTGCTATTGGGACAAAACGTGAAGGGAAAAATAATCAGATCAACCGGGAGAGGCTAGTGAGGAAGGAGCCAGGAGGAAGAAACACAAGGTTTCTCTCTCCAAGTTGCTGCTTAGTAAAATGCTTCAAGAGGTAAATTATATACAAAGTATAGCCTATATTTTATTTCTTAAATCGGTTAAATCTAAATGTCCAGGGAAAACCAAAAACTGCTGCAGCAGCTTGGCAGTGAGGATAAATGTCATATAAACAATAAATAAGACTGTTGTAATACATTATGAATGATTATGATCAGATATAGGCTACTAAACCATGATAACGTATAGGCTACATTATTTGAAAATAGGATACTGAATAAATAAATGGTGTATAATATCTGTCACCTGCTATACGTGCGTGTGTGCAGGGGTGCATTTAGAGCCTATCATAACTAAGTGGGAGGTGATGATGAGATCATACAACATTGAAAATTACCGAGACAATACAAATAAATGACATACGCGGAGGCTTTGAAATAGAGCAAATGCTTTTCAAATTTGTCACACATTTACAGGAGCCTTCACAGACATCTCATGGCGCTTATTTACACGCCTCTCGTTGTGTGGGTGGCTGCAGAGCCGGAGCATCGCGCCTTATAAGCTATTTAAAATGAGCAGCGCTATAATCATCAGTGACCTATTATAAAGGTGCACGGGTGCGTGTGTGTAAGTGCATGTGTGTATGTTGGAGGGGGAGCAAGCGTTCAAAAAGATCACCGTACTCCCCCACGTGGTTATTTGCAAAACAACCGATCTAAACCCGGGGAAACCTAATCAAACCCCGCTGCTGCAGCCCTTCTTTGGAGAGAATAGGAGGGGGAAAGTAACTGATAGACGGCAGGATATCTGTGCGCGGGTATACAAAATGAGATGAGAACAGTTAAAAACTCAAAGAGACATTTAATAAATAGAACATGTGTTTTTCTATAACATATGTAAGATCGGCGCTCTATCCATCCTGAGCGAAAAATGCCCTGTACCATGCTCTGAAACCCTGCGCCTATTGAATATGTCCCTAGTGGGCTTGAATCGGAGAGGAGCCAATACAAGCAGAAGGGAGGCGTGTCTTCGCTCTTCCCCAAGACCTCCCAGAGCAGGTTGTTGCGTTTTGGCTCTAAAGCCTGGAGACCTCCGAAGTGCTCATCAGTTTTCGAAGTAGGAGCCATGGCGACAACAGCTCAGTATATTCCGAGGAATAACTCCTTACCGTCCAACCCGCTCATGCATCCGGATTCGGATAGGATGCACCAGGGGACGACCTACAGAGAGGTGCAGAAAATGATGCACCACGAGTACTTGCAAGGGCTAGCGGCTACCAACACGGGACACCCGATGAGCCTGACGCACCACCAGTGGCTGCCCACCTCCAACACCGACTGGTCCAGCGGCACCCACATCGGACAGCAGGAGCACAAAGCCACCGTGCAGACGAGGGAGGACCTGAGCAGCGGCTTCCACCACAGATCTCACCTGGTGCACCAGCAGACGCAGAGTACCCACCATGGTTCGTGGGCACCCACCACAACGCACCACTTATCCCCGCTTCCCCCTGCATCCAACGGTCACCAGTCTCTGGTGTACTCGCAGCCTGGATACACAAACCTTAACGCCATGCTGAGTCCCCAGCCCGGCACCTTGCACCATGGCATGCGGGACACGCTCCACGACGAGTCGGGCAGCCACGACAACCAGATGGAGTCGCCCCAGCAGGCGTTCAGCCACCACCAGGACCAGGACGAGGACGCGCCCAGCTCCGACGACCTGGAGCAGTTCGCCAAGCAGTTCAAGCAGCGGCGGATCAAACTGGGCTTTACGCAGGCAGACGTGGGATTGGCTTTAGGCACCCTGTATGGAAACGTCTTTTCTCAGACCACAATCTGCAGGTTTGAGGCGCTGCAGCTCAGCTTCAAGAACATGTGCAAACTTAAGCCGCTCCTAAACAAGTGGCTGGAGGAGACAGACTCTAACACAGGCAGTCCCACCAATTTGGACAAGATTGCTGCGCAGGGCAGGAAAAGAAAGAAGAGGACCTCCATTGAAGTGGGGGTGAAAGGGGCGCTGGAAAATCATTTCTTAAAATGCCCAAAGCCGTCAGCTCATGAAATCACCAGTTTGGCCAACTCTCTGCAGTTGGAAAAAGAGGTTGTGCGCGTTTGGTTTTGCAACAGAAGACAAAAAGAGAAAAGAATGACACCAATTGGGATCCCTCATCCGAATATGGAGGACGTATATTCCCAAGCAGAGACCCCTCCTCTACACCGCACACTACAGAGTCCTGTACAGTGACTATTTTCATGAACAATCCGATAATAACCGCGGGGGGATAGGAAAGGGACTATGGAGTTTACAGTATTTAAGTTTGGCTTTTGTTTTCCTGAGAGAAAAGAGACATGGAAAAGTTGAACAGATGAGTTTTGTCCTTAGTATTCGGAGATCGTCATGTCCAACAAATAGATGGCAAGAGTGAAAATGTTAAGAAGAAAAAAAATCAAGAAAAAAAGACAAAAAAATATTCGCTATACTGATTCCGTGCGTATTTAAAGTGAAACAAAGATCTTTATTTACCAAATTATATGGAGGAGAAGGCATATAAAGTAAATTTGATATCCCATGGCTGTTTCAAATGGGGATTAATTTAATGTGGCAACTGAGGCCATCTCCTCCTGGTGTTACATGAACTGTTGGCGCTCACCAGAATGAGGTGGCTGCCTGAAAATGATCAACACTGGAGACGAATAGCCAACACTGAATGAACATTTTGCTTTTGCAGGCTTAAACTGATTAACCAGATTTCTGAATATTAGTGTATACTTTCTTTGTTATATTAAGTGTGATGTTTTGGTTTGGAAATACTTTAACTTCAGTGTCTCTCTTTCTGCAGACTGTCTATGATTTCGTTCATTATTTTTGCTACTGTAACTCATCAGAGCAGCCTCTATTTGTTCTGTTTACTCAGTGGGAGTTGATGGTGGAAAAGTGATGGAAATTGGGCACCCGAAAAAAAATCATAATTAAGGTCAAACATATTTCAGAAAAATGTCCAATGCAACAGGACGTTTAAGTTCTGACTGCATGCCTTAAAAAAAATATTTAAAGCTTTGCAGCTGACCGTCGAAATTTGCAAACAGCACCAGACGCTAAAAGGGGAATTCTTAAATTTTATTTTATTTGGGGGGGGGGGGGGTTGATTGTTTTCAAATTATTGTTTTCTTTGCATGGAGCACTTATTCTTTCGTTGATATTATTATTGCGATTTTATATTTGTTAATACAATTGTGAGTGGAGCAGATCTCCATGCTTAAACACAATAAATCCCATGTTTACAGGTTCCTGGTTATCACCACAGAGCGATGTCAGCTCACACTGCTCACTGCCTGTTAATCCTGTTGTATTCCAAACATTTCAAGAGAGATTGGTCAAATACGAAATGAAAAGTAATAATAACTCAGGTAACTTCAGTGCCCCATGTCGGAATATCACGCCTGTACATGATTTATTTTGTTCCTCTGTGTTTTAGTTCTTTCAATCTGGTTACAACCACACCGTTTTCCTTTGTCCCCTAAATCCATTGTATTATATTAAAACGCTGGATTCGGAGAAAAAGAAAATAATAATTCCTTAAGGAGGAGCGATGAAGGGACTTAACTTTAGATATATTTATTTTTTTCTGACCTGAAAAGAAATCTTGCATTGTGTGTCATTTTCTCAAAGTTGGACCAGTCCAAAAGCCTACAGCAATGCTATTCAATACAGATGAGGGAAACGTTTTTTTTTTCAAGAAAAAATAATAATAGCAAAAAAAGATTTTAGAGAAAATGTTGCCAGGATTATTTCCGAAATGTAAATATGTCCAATATGTAAACTTGTATTTGTTCTGAGATATTGTTTTGTTTTTGTTTCTTTCCGGGCAGTTTTGTACACTTACTAATTCCAAGAAGATATTTTAATATGATTTCATTTATGAATCTGACCATTTATATATATATATTTATTTCTTAAACGTGTTTGGAGCTTTTTGTTTAGCTCTGTTAATGGTTATGTTGCAGTGGATTTCAGTATGTTTTTCCTTTTTGTTTACTACATTGGTTGTATGTTGATTGCTAAATGTAGACTGCAAAGTCACATTTATATTTATGTTATAGTAATATTTTATTACTTACATAAAACATATATACAAGAAATGGTCTTTTGTCTTCATTAAGATGCAAACCACTCGCCCCTTTGTTGTTGTCTATTGTAGCACCACCAGGCAAACAAGATAAACATGATCATAAAGTTTAATGCTGTTCGGTGTGCGGAGCAGCTCGCCATGTGTTCAGTTAGCAGTGATTCGTTATGTAACAAGAGGTCGTTTCAATCAGAGGCTGTGTACATGTGCTGTTAAAGGGAGTAGACAACAGTATTTTACCTCAGGCATTCCCTGCTAAATTCACACAGTATCTGACGTTGTTCACATCTTTGTGTAATAATCGCAGTATTAAATTGTGCAATATCAACACGGAATGATTGTCTGTTCATTGAGTGACGACTATCATTATTTTTATGATGATAATTATTATTAGTAGGCTACTCTTAGGATGATTATTAGTATTCTTATAAGTTGTAGGCCAAGTCTCTATGTTTATTTAGAGTAGTCTAAATAGGCCCCCCTCAATCATACTGAGCTGCAGCCTTATATAAACCATCATCCCCTGTCATGTGTTAAGCGTTTAAAAGGCAAATTGTGACGAATCTTTGATCTGAGACAGAGGTGCCTGCAGGCAAAAAAATCTGCCTCCTTTCCAAAGATAGAGAAAACACATTAAGCATCAACAAATAACGGCAGGCCCATACGTTTAATAACTGGAAGGACAGGCAAACATATATTAATGTTTTTAGCACCATGTGAAAAATCAAACTTGGTATTGCGTACAATTGTATTAGATAACGAGACACTTTCACTGAGGAACCAGCCGTATAACATATAACTATGTTTGATGTAACGTGTCTAAGATAATTAATTAAAAAATCCTTAATGTATACTGATTAAATTATTTAACAAACCCTAGAAATTGTATTCTAAGTATCTTCGAAAATGTAGAGTTTGTTTCTCCAGCGTTTTACTTTCCACGATGATTTAAAAAAGTATATAGGCCTAAACCGTAAATGTAGAAGGAATTAAAATGCAACTCCCCGTTGAATTTCTCCATGGACCCAAACTGTATCCTGCTCTAATATTTGGATGTAAATGTAGAAACATTGCGCACAGCCGCTCTGGCCCGTAATATGAGACAACTTTTGGACAACATTACATATAAGTAGAATCCGCTTTCAAAAGAAAACTGGTTCATATTTTGGAATTTGAAATGTACTCGACTATAATTCATTTTAATGCAATTTTTCAAAAATCATTAACGCCTAATATCCACGAATATTTTCCTTCATTTAGTGTTTTGCGATTATGTTTAGAGAGATGAAGTTGGGTGCCACGAGTACAATGTGTCATGCAATAACTATTTTACAAAGTTACAAGACAGAATATAGAGGCTTCCGACTTTTTATAAATCAGGCCTTTTGTGCTTCTGGAAAACAAAAAGTCTTTGCACCGGCTGAGGTGGTCAAACTGTGAGGAGGCCAACATTAGGAAGCAAACGGTGTGAGAGAACAGCGGGGCACAGGCGCCCCCTGCTGGCAGTATCCCAGTACTGTCCCATCAAACCTGTGCCTGAAGGTTTGATGGAAATTCACTATAATAACAACCGATATAACTATAACAAATTGTCTAATCATCATAATTGTACCTGTTGTTGTTTGACTGTCTAAAACACAAATAACTCAAACATGCTTGACGAATAACTCCAACTGCTAAAGTACTGTATTTACTGTACTGTGCAGGAGTTTACAACAGAGACTAAGTTGAGATCTACTTGTCAATTCAAATACCTAGCTAATGCATAAATACCAGATGGAAACAGGTGTGCAACACTGCTGGAGGTAAACTGTTGTTTCTGTGCAGGTGCAAAGTACCCTTGCCCCCCGTTATCTTCTCCCCAGTCTGTCACCTCTTCACTGTAGTGATCCGAGCAGAGAGACCCCGGGTTACCTTCTTGAAGGATTTAAATGTGACTCAGTCAGGGTTCAACTATTACACCTCCCAGTATGAGCAGAGGCACCACAGAGGGCCTCTTAGTGACCACAGAAATGGCTTGAAATGCAATGCCAAACAGGCCTACTACGTGAACATAGCTGGGCAAACAGAAGGAGCCCAGTCGACCAGACAAGAGAGATGGTACAACTGTTATTGTTTGATGATATGCAATTTTCCTTCTGTGGCGTATGGAAGGAAACAACACACATTATTCTGATGAATCAATAATACATGAGCATAACTCATCGCAAAACAGCAAGAACCTGCTATTTGACCCCTGCATCACAGTTCATTGTTTCCTCCTATCCTCTTCCCTCTCAGCAGCTCTGAGGGGGCCCTCGGCAGCACGTAGAGGAGCTCCAGCCTCAGCAGGGCCCGTGAATACGATGCCTCCTTCATCAGGGAAGTATCGTCACACACAGGAGATGTGGATTAGTGATGATTAGCAGGGATTATGGCTGGTTAATGGTGGGAAAATACATTAGGAACCATCGGCTCTGGGAGGGGGAAGGGGATTTCACTCACGCTAGCGGATTTGCATTGATCCACAGCAAATGAATGAGGATTAGCAGCATCAAGCTATCTGCCAACAGATAAATAACATTAAGCGTATTATACGCCAACGCCTGTTATTAATGACATTACAAACACTACAATGCAGGCAATTATGGAAATAATAGGAGCGGCTGAATAATTTACTTGGTTGGGATTCTTATGATTTCAGATCATCCTCATGTACAGAGACATGGGGTGATGGAGAGCCAATAAACTGGTAGGCAGAGGGATAAGCCCTTTGTAAGAATAACTTTTGAGTTGTCAGACAGCGAAACAACCCTTTGGCTGTGGTATATTCTCTAAGCGACGCTTGCAGAAGAGCAGAAGTGCTTTCTCAAAATCATCATGGAGACCCTTCTAATGGATAAACTGATTAATTATGAAGATTGGAACATCTGGATGAAAAGCCAAACATATAAACACATTGTCTTACTCCTTACTAACGCAACAAGTGTTCATCATTTAAGTCCATAACCTGGGATTGCCCTTATGAATCTCTAATGGCTGCCTATGAAGTGTTGATAAATACAAAAAGGTATACATAATTAAACATTGCTTTTATACCCTGCTGCAACAGATGGCACACTTAGAAAATAGCACTTGGAAATGTGTTGTGCATTATTTAACTGTGTTAATACTGTAAGTCCGTGCAGATTTAAAATACAGTTCTGCTTTCAATATATGCATCCTTTTCATTTTATTGCAGGTAATGTTGAAGCTCTTTTGGATCAATATGGAAATCTGTTTGAAACGTATTAAATTGAATAGAGAGGTCATCTACATTATCTACAATATACACCCTCTGCTTAGCCATATTACTCTGAAGGAGAAAGAAGTGCTCATTCCTCTATCCGACCCGACAGGTGAAGAGCCTGTAGCTTTCTTACTCTCTATTACTACCACTTCCTCCAGCCGAGTTCTCGTCTCCTCTTTTTACCGTTTATGTAATAAATACTCCACTCCCACAGTGAGTGGCAGAGAAAGGAGGGGGGGGGGGGGGGGGGGCTGGAAAAAGAACAGAATAATGCATTTTTTCATCAAAAATTCCTTCTCTTCCACTACCTCAAGGTTTCCTCCTCTGAGCCACTTGAAAGATGGGCAACAATGTGGCCACACAGTGAACACCTAGTTACCATATGAAACACTCCAGCAGTGAACTGGAGGAGCCGGAGACGGCAGAGGAGAAGTCTTGTGTTATTTATGATACCGGGCCTTGTAGCTATATGGGTTCCCTCTTCATGTCAGCTATGGCCCCCATATGCGATGGGTATAAGTGCAGCTTTAGAAAGTTACTCTCCCCACTCCTCTGCATCTCTTTGCTCCTCTCTGAGGTTTTGAAGAAGAGAAGTAACCCGTCTCCCCCTTTCATGGCTTTGAGGGACATTTTATATCGCCTCAGGTGTCTGTCAGTGTGACTAACAGTTCTGAGAGTGGAGAACTAATATCTCAGGAACTTGCCTCCAGGCAGCAGCACATAGATGTTACTATTGGTGGCATACAATGAGAAGAAAGCCACACTTTAGAGGCTTCCAGCAGCAGCAATTACTACTGATTCAGTGAGCTGGTAGGTATTAAACAATGGCTGTGACAACCTTAACCGGTGATAAGAACACAGTGGGAAAGGCAAGATAAATGCAATCATCAGCTCTGCACAAGCTGCCTTCATTTTGTGGGCTGTCTGATCAAATGTTGCGAATAGCCCAAGGACACGTATTAGGGATAACACACTAACCAAACAAAGCAGTAATAATAACGGTTTCATTTTTTTTGTCATTTCCGGATGACAAATCTGAAATCACACAGCCCAGGTGCCGAGGAGTCTTTTTAAACTACTACACAAGGTTGCAACGTTAATTGTTGCGCCTAAGAGGACTTGGCAATCCTATGTTAAAGGTTGTCCCCTCTTGTCAACTTCCAGCCTGGCTTTTGTCAACTGTAGCAAAAGCATGGCAATGCCTCCTGACAAGGTTCAGTGCAGGAGAGAGGAGAGTCAAAGGCAAGACAAGACCTTGCAGTAGAGAGACACACACCGATAGACAATAGGAAGGTCGTCTAACCCTACAGCACGGTGATGGCCTTCCTTCATCCAGGGTATTCAAAATGAAATGAAAAAACACGGCTATTCAGAATTCACGAATGTAAAGGCACATCAGTGGAAATATCGCCTTTCTGAACATCCTCTGCAGCTCTTTCCTTTCTTTAAGAAGACTTATGGACACTCTAGGAAAGGAAAGCAAAGACTCTCACACAAAGGTCTTTGTAGGGTTATAATCCAAACCCAGACATATTCTTTGCTGTGGGCCTTTACCCAAGACTGATCCTTCGTCTTATGCATGCTGGAATGGATGAAATATAAATTGGACAATAAACAGATCATCAAAAATGATCCCACTCCCCCGACAGTCGACTTTGCCCCACAATGCTGAGTTCAAAGGACGAAGATCGGTCGGCAAATGAGTGCTGTTGCTCAGTCCACAGTCCTACAGAAACAACAACAAAGATAAGGCGGATGGAAATAAAGAAAGAAAGATAGAGGAGAGGGGAGAAGGGAAAAAATAAGGCAAGTGGGGGGGGGGGGGGGGGGGGGGGGTAGATACAGCACAGAGATGAAATGGAGACCTGCCACTGTGCTCAAGGACACCGCGTGCCACTTTCTAATTAGAAATGTACACAGATGATTTGGATGCAGCGATATGATTAGGCAAAGCAGTCCCCAGTCTTAGGACTAATCAGCTCACTTCTGAGAGATACTCCAAGAGTGCCGCTGTCTGTGTGTATGCGCATGAGTGTGTGTGTGTGTGTGTGTGTGTGTGTGTGTGTGTGTGTGTGTGTGTGTGTGTGTGCATGCGTGTGCGTTGTGTAGCAGAGAGATAGGGGGTGTTACTCACTACTAGGTACTGTATCTCTAGCCCCAGTGGAAGGGTACACTAGAGCAACTGGCACACAGACACCAATGCACCTAAAGTTAGACATCCAGAAATGAGAAATGTCGTAGCGGTGGATATGAGCCGCCACTTCATTTGAACATACATTCACATATGAAGCTGGATCCATTTGAGCCTTAAGGCCATCATTGGTAGAAGAGGGAGCTATAACTGAATGTGCTGCATGCTTTATCAACCTTTCTGACACTCTCAGGGACTTGCAATGATGAAAACTGAAAGGATTGGCCAATAGCGAATATGTAGGAAACCGATTGCCATGACGGATAATATCAAGGGAAGAATGAAAAGAGAAATAGAGTCAAAGGTGGCCTTCGTCATACAGTTTTTCTGAGAAGGCATAGTTAGTGAGTCAGTCTGTATTTCACTCGGAGTAGGATTCGAGAGTATCATGAAAGAAAATGTGTCACGGCTCTACTCTAAGTCGCTTTCAGGTCGAACTTCAAACCGGTCTTTTGAGAGCTCCGCATTCTAAGGTCAGCTTAAGAAGAATCGAGCGAAAACACCTAAAACCCCGACACATATGGGCCCTGCAGCCAGAGGCCGGGACGTGCACAAAAGAGGCGATGGTCTACACAGACCCAAGTAATGAGCAGAGGCCAATTAAAAAGAGCTGCTCCCTCCTCCTTCTCCTCGTCCACTGTCCTTCTGTCTCTCCTCCTCCAGTGGCTTGTTATTGATCACCTTTAACCCCGTCTCTCAGCGGTGTCAAAACTACCATTTAGGATCATCCCTAGAGCTGAGCGTGTGTCGATCGCACCCTGCCCCATAAATCATTACTGGGAGGGGGGCTCAGGAGGGTCTGGCTTTCCTGAAGAGCAGAGGGGATGCCTGACTTTCGGCAGAGCCCAACCCAATGCCCCCAGGGGTCAAGGGTCATCGATGGTCCCATGGATTAGCACCCAGACACCCCCACTAACCATGGTTCCTCCAGCCAACCCACTTCTATTCCCCCTATGGGCCATTTTTTAATAAGACAAAAGGTCATTTGGCGTCCTGACCTGTCTTCGCAGTGATCTCCCACCCTCTACGTGACGCTTCTTCTTTATTCGTGCCGGACCCTAGTTTTGAAACTAAACCAAAGATGAATAAAGTTTTAGGTAAGATGTAAAGGGAAGTTTGCAGAAGGATATGGTCCAGAGAGTTTTTGTCAGTGGCGCGAGAGCCTGGAGCTGCAGCGCCAGGAGGCTATTGTTGTCACTGTCTATCAGTTTGGCTATCTGTGTTGGCCTCATACAAACTCCCCTTCACCTCCTCCGGGGCTGGAGGCGCCTCATCGCCTCAGTACACGGCTTCATATCAGCCAGATGCTGCATCCACCCACAGCCCTCTCTACGCCCCTTTCTTCCCCTCTCCATCCCCACTTCCCATGTAGAGAGGCAAATCCACCCTCTGTGTGTGTGTGTGTGTGTGTGTGTGTGTGTGTGTGTGTGTGTGTGTGTGTGTGTGTGTGTGTGTGTGTGTGTGTGTGTGTGTGTGTGTGTGTGTGTGTGTGTGTGTGTGTGTGTGTGTGTGTGTGTGTGTGTGTGTGTGTGTGTGTGTGTGTGTGTGTGTGTGTGTGTGTGTGTGTGTGTGTGTGTGTGTGTGTGTGTGTGTGTGTGTGTGTGTGTGTGTGTGTGTGTGTGTGTGTGTGTGTGTGTGTGTGTGTGTGTGTGTGTGTGTGTGTGTGTGTGTCTGTGTCTGTCTGTCTGTCTGTCTGTCTGTCTGTCTGTCTGTCTGTCTGTCTGTCTGGCTGTCTGTCCGTCTGTCTGGCTGGCTGTCTGTCTGTCCGCCTGCTGCTCTCCCTGCAGTGGTCAGAGTAGCATAGTTTACCTCCTCAGCCACAGTCAAGGAGCCTGGGGAAGAGGGGATGATGGGTGGAGGTGACAGGTCTTTTGTTGGGGTAAAGACTCATGACCCATGGGTAGGCGGGAAAAGGAAGGAGTAGGGGAATATATCACTTTCTTCACATGCTCACCCTTCACATCACAGTGGATGATGGGTAGTTTGAGGTCACTTTTCTTTAAGAGTTAACTATCAGTGTTAGATCTTAACCATGCATTTATGCAAATATGACTTAAGCACTACCTTTTTATGCAACTGCATATTTAAACATTTTATTTTCAACTGTATACGTCTACTTCACTCACAAAGCAACTATTATATTTCAACTACAGGACATTGAAGTAACAAGTTTAGTTACTAGTTGCATTGCAGAACACCTTTAAGCTTTGTTATGGATGTTGTTTGATAAATTAACAAGAGTACTTTTTCTTAAATAATAATACATCTGGAATTAAGTATTGGAATATTTGTACCTGGCGGTTTGCTACTTTTACTTAGCAAACCGCTAAGTAAGGGATCAGAATACATCTTCCATTATTTTTAGCAAAAAATATGAATAGTCCAATCTCTGTTGTGAAGCTTCTGTATTCACCTTAATTTAAATATGACCAATGCAGCTGCGTTGTGTTCTTTTAAACGAGTGAATCGGGATCACTCGTACCAATCAGCTTGTGTTACTTGCATATAAAGATGAAAGGTGATCCATTGATGATGGGGGGGGGGGGGGGGGGTGGTGAAGTGGAGCAGAGGGTATGGATTTGGCACCCATTGTTGGTACTGGGTTCCCATGTGCCTCTCCACCCACTCCGACCCACCAACCTCTCCCCTGCGGGGCAACACTACCAGGGGGTGCAGGCGTGGGACAGGACACTACGCCACTGAGGAGATTAATTGGTGTGGCACCTCTTTGGTGCACATGGCCAAAGCAATTAAATAGTGGCCCTAGGCCTTCAGTTTGCCATTACTAAACCGGTGACAAAGCAGCAAATTGGGCCTTTCTCTCCGTATTTCTACCCACATGTGCGCACATATGCCGGAAAGATTAAACCAATTCCGTGTCGTCAGAAGTTATAATATGAGGGGTTACTACTGGGGGAAAGGTCTACAGGTATGGCAGCATTAACAACATGAAGATTAATGAATTCAAACATACTTTAAAATGTGTCCCATGTGCTTACCGTATGTGTATTTGTGTCCGTGTTTCTGCATGGACATCTGAATGCACAATGTGCAGAGTATGAGCGGGGTCTGGTGGCTTTCTCATCTCTCCCACTGTCTCTCCCACTCCCTGCAGCCGTCAATTAGTGAGCCTGGATGTGAGAAGGCCTTGCGCTCTTTCACATGAGCCTTTGTTGCTTCTCCCTCCCTCTCTCTGTCTCCCCCGTGTTTGAAGATAGAGAAAAGACATGAGGCAGGTTACTGTAGCTCCTCTCTGGGGTGTTGGTTGCTGTCTGCCCCTCTGTATGCCTGCCTGGGCCTGAAGCAGCAGACCACAGTATCCACAGAGCCTTCAAACACAGGAGGGAAACATAGGCCTCGCCATGGAGAGCTAAAGTCCGTCAGGAAAGGATGGCAGTGTCAGATACACCATCACCTCTACCAGTGCAGAAAGACGATTGGCCCCTGAGATGTGTCGGTCCAGTAAGTGAATAAGGTTAGATGTTGGTAGAAGGTGAAGGAGAAAAAAAAGAAGGACGAGGAGTAAAGACAGGTGATGAAAGGTTCGAGACTGGAAAGTGGAAGAAAATGTAGAAAGAAAAGATGAAGGCAGAGAGGAGTAGATTTGATCAGAAAGACTGTAACTAAAGGGAAGGCGATGAAACTGAAGCAAAGGAAAGGAGAAAGAAAATAAGGATGAGTCGGAGCAGGAAAAAACTATTTACAAAAGAAAGGATGAGGTTTTTGAAGGAAATCATAGGAAACAAGTAAGTGTAAGGAAGAGCACAAACCCAGTGAGAAGACTGACAAGGAAAGAGAAACAAGTACATGTGGGGACCATCTATAATTGTTTTACTTTACCGAATTTCCTTTATGCTGCTCAGGCTAAACAACACTAAGCTTATATTACACTGTACACAACAAGATTCTAATTGTGGTCCTATAATGTTCCCTAAAGCATATCCGTCTATAAAAAGTGATATATAAAAGCCTATGACATATTATATGTAATTTGTAATGTCTGTTTTTCATATATAGACAGGTGGAGGATTTATCAGTTCACAGGTTCTAAGCGGAGGTAAAACCAGATTCAGAAAAACACAAATGTGAAGCTGTTTTTGTCTGTAAGCCGTCAATGTCAAACTGAGAGATCCATTCAGAAATTCAAGTGGTTTAGCTAGTAGCAAGTGTTCCATTTAATACAATTTAGCCTATAAAGCACCACTGAATACGTTTTTCTTTTCTTTTTTTAGTGGAGACAACCTTTGTCTCACAAAGGCCAGACATGTTCACCCCCAACCGCCAAGCCCCTAAACCCCTCCACCCAATCCCATAGCTCCAGACACTGGGCTGGAGAGAGGCGTGGAGAAGGGGCCAGACTGCTAACCATCCATCACACCCGTCTGACCCGCAGTGCTGAAAAGACCACGGTTATCACTCACCCCTGACACAGGCATCGACGTTTGTCCTGAGACGCGCACACACACCAACTCACGCACACAAAGACACTGAAGCACACATATGGACAATCTAAAACATCTTAGCGGTCAATCCAAAATGTCCCGTCATCTCTTGTCCTTCCCTCCATTGAACCCTCATCACCATCCATCAACTCTCATCATTCACAAAATGCCATCAAGCTCAACAGATGGCTCAAAACCAATGATAACCTGAGAAAGTGCAGGTAACTCCCAACAGGGACCAATTACATTCGTTTGCACTTTCAACAAGAAACCGTTTTGTCCAGTGCTGGAGAACAGTTATGCATATCTAGTGTCTGCTTAGGTCTGGACTGGCGGGGGCCTTTGTGCTAATCTGAGTTGGGCGTTACAATAACTTGTATTGTCCCACTGCCTCTCAGCAAAATTACATATGTATGTATTGATTGCTGCAAAACAACAATGCTTGTGCATGGCATTAAGCAGTAACAATAACAGTGATGCTTGGCGCTCCTACTCAGCGTTGGATGTTTATCCAACAAACCTCTGTGTTGACGCCCAGTACCCAATAGTGTGAAATACCAGCAGGAGAGCCAGCTCGGGAAATATCATGAATGGGAACTTTGACTGCATTGTACATATTGTAAAAATAATAAGTAATTAGAATAACTTCGTTTTGGCTGTATCCAGATTGCTTTGAATAGGTTTGGACGCTAAGCTTTGTATAGGAAACCAATGAGATCCCTGCTGTGTAGATGTGTGAAATTGATACAGAATTCAATGGCACAATGCACACATATGAGAGAACTCTATAGGTTCAAAGGTCACCTGGCCCACCCACGTCACTGTGGTGTAGCAAGCGTGTGAGGAATGCCAGCGGGTCCTTCTGGTCGAAACTCTTGGGTTTGTCAGCCGCACAAGCCTCCAAGCATCGTGACACACCCGAGCGGCCAAGCAATGTGCCACCCCCGCCAGCGCCCCGTGGTATCAGAGACCCCCCCACCCTTGGTTCCCATTCACACAAACCCACACATGGGTGTACGCACACAACAGCCATCTCTGATGCCCTTCTGATTCTCCCTGTTGGCATTTAGCTGCATAAGCTCAGTGTGTGTGCATATACTATGCTTCTGCCTGTGTGTGTGTTTATTTCAGTGGGGCTAAGAAAGGGGAGGGGGGGGGCTGAGGTGACAAGAGTTGTGGTGCAGATGTCCCCAAAGCTAGGGAAGCCTCATGAATGGCAACTGTTGTGATGGTGACGGGGAAACGCGTTGGAGGCCTGGCCTACGCACTCCAGTCATCTGAATGGCTGGAATTCATCTTGGTCGAAAAGACAAGCTCATGCGTGCAGACTGGAGACAATGTGCCCTCTTTATCACGATTTCTCCACTCTCTTTCCGCCACTCGCACTCTTTCTTCTTTGCCTTTGAATCATTCCTGCTCTCTAAATGTAGCTGTAGTTGTCATTGTGTTGAAGGTTTCATTGTGACGATAATCTAGGTTCTTTGACATAGTTGTTGAACATCAAAAATAATTGTAGCGTTTGACTAAAAAATATTAAAGCAAGATGATTATTTCTTATTATTCAAATGAATCAAATGATTGTTAGAGGTTGAAGCCAAATCTATTGGAATAAAGGTACAAAGATGGATAGGAAGTCACGGTGTAATTGATTTGAAGTGGAAATGTTATGATTGATCTATTGATTAGCTGTCTTGTGCTCCAACCCTTTTTAACAGCAGCCATACGGCTTCGCTCAGGGGACCAGAACACAGGGGCCTCAGAGGGGCCCACACACACGCCTGAGGTCCATCTATTTAACAATGCACCTATCAGGACCGTGAGACAAAGGAGAGACACGATGAGGCTGCCTCTTTTAGCTTGGACCAATTCAACATCTGTTCAGAAAATCTAAGAAGTCGATGCTTGGACAAACACATTTGGTCACTCAAAGGCTGTTTACATCTTACATCTTATTGACAAATATTAGCATTTTTCAGATGGAATGGTGCGACGGGTAGTCAATTGATAAAAGGCAGAAGGGGAATTGACTATGTGTGTTCAAAAGACATTTTCTGAAGAAAGAGTAAATCTGTGATGAGTTCGCTCTAGATATGTAAACGACAGCACACATTATGAAATCTATTGCCAGTCTTTCTGTAGGTTGCAGTAATGATCTACTAGTGTGTGAATGTCCTCGAAATACTATGTACTGTACAAACAGTGTGAGATGACACTGACCTATAGGACACTATCAAACACATTATTGAAAGCACACATGAATAGTAGTGAAAACCTCATACATCAATTACTAAAAAGTAGTTCACATCAGTTAGGAAAAAAAGCCCATACACTAATGAAAAACACAAATGTAGATACAACTGAAACCATGCATGCACATGCAATATCTTTCAAAGTATTTAGTAGATGTTAAATGTTTCAGTTTGATAGCATTCTGTTTCTATACCTTAGCTCCCATCTCCTTATTGTATTAGTGACAGTGAAGTGGACAGCTAGACTACAGTGAGGTCCTTTATCCTGACTAACAAACAGATACATTACTCAGCTCTAACCCACACACTCTCACACACACAGGGGAGCGACAGACAGTAAAAGACCGACTTGTCCCAAGGGAGACCAAGAAAGGAATTCTTGTTTGAAGCAGGAAGGGGTTATTGTTCGCTCGATGCCAGGGCGTGGGCATACAGGCGCAGATTGGCCACAGGGAAACATTATCTCTCTGGGCCAGTTTACAAGACCTAGTCTGGCCGGACCAGGCATAGTTTGGTCATCTAGGTACTTTATGTTCTGCGTGGCTCTTGTCTCTCATTAGAACAACGTGCAGGCTTGTTTGAGAAACCCAGAGGGGTGAGTCCCTGCTCTCCACCCACCTTCTCTCCTCCCTGCTTCCCCTCCTCTCCTCCCCTCTTGATCCAGCAGTGCTGGAGTTCAAGACTTGCCACGTGTTGGCCATTACACTCCTACGATGACCTTGTTGAGCTCAACATTTAGAGTCCCATAAAAACATTATTGTCCGACTCCTGGGATCGTTTGTCCACCACCACAAAGACTCAGAGAAAACCAAAATGTTAACCCCGCAGGGTTTTGCGGAGGCACATTTTTCAGATTCTGCCCCTTCTCTCCCGCTCCACCCAACCGCCCTCTCGGAACCACATTGCGCCTACACTGACGTACAGTAGAGCCCACAGGGCACTCCTACACCAGCACATACAGATATGTAGAAGTACTCTGAAACATGCTTTGCCATCAAATAGCAATTTCCTGTGTTGTACTCCTAAGAGCAAACCCAACAATAATATCCATTTTCTTCTGCATACATAACCATTTCAGCTTCATTTAATTGTCTTTTGCCCACAAATGTTCCTGTTTTTCATCTATTCATCCGTCCATCCATCTATCCTTCCCTTTTCAGATGCATAACTATGGACCCAGAACAGCTAAAAGTCCCTAATGGTCTCTAAATATGTCCATTTCACATCGGCTGGGTGCATGTACCTGCTGAGTGAATGGGCAAGGTCGTGCCAGCCTATTAGCCATATTAAACACCGAGCCATTATGGTAATTGGGCAGGTCTAATGCATGTACAGGTTGCTTAGCGCCCATGTATTAGCTCTGATAGATGACTCAGTGATTAGCATTGAAAGGTACATTGTAGTGCAGCGCTGTTGCTTGCCCCATGCCTGCCGTCCTCTGATCCTGTCTCTCAATGGACTGACCTCTACTTTGGACACTTAGGTCAGTTATGCATGTCCCTGACCAAATGTGTGCTGCTAGGAATCAGAATGACCGCTACGGACAAGGACATTAATTATTCAATGAGAAAATTACAAACAAAACTCTGGGGTTTTTTTGGAGGTCTGAAAAAAACATACTTTTCAATTTTGGGAAAGTATATCCTCATTACCTTACATAACAAACATGGACTTAAGATGTGCATGTTCTGATTCTCTAGTACAACACACCCATGGTCAAACATTTTAAAAGCCTTATTCAAACAAATATTTATATATCATTTCTAAGTGATTAGCACTGATCAACGACACTTTCAAAATGATGGGCTTCTTTATGGTTGGACAAACATATCTTACACAAATGTACAATGTAATGCTATATCTCAGTCATTTGAATGTTGTTCTAATGTTGAAGGGAGGGGAAAGAACTACCAGTCATACTGACATGACGACAGTGTTAATATTTCAATACAAGTTTGGAATATATAAATCCATAAGGGAGATACTTTGCCTTGGGTATCCAAATCACATGTCATTAAATGTTACCATCTGTCCCGACCACCAGCACCCACCCCAATCCTCAATTTACTCCCAATCCAGAGCTCCCATCCCCTGCTCTATGAGCGGCCCTGACTGGGTCTATCAGGGAAGGGAGCACAGTCTCCGTTCATCCCCTCTTAGAGGACAAACATCAGTCCCATCACGCCGCCCATCCATATTCATGAGCCGCTTATAAATATCTGATAGCAGCCTCGCTACAGCTGTTTAGCTGGGAAAGCAACGTAAAGCGTAACGCACATACACACAAGCACACACAAACAAACATGTTGACCGGACAAACATGTGCACGTACACAAAAGCTTAAATTGTACGTAATGTTCTCTCTTTCACACACACATGTATATACTGGTCGGAGGCCAGATATCGCCCCACATCTCCCTGTGGTTCTACCTGCCTGGCCCCCAGATAGCATCACCTCATTGCAGGGCTATCGCTCTCTCTCTCTGGCTTTAATTAAAGTGTAAGTGTGACTACAAAATGAGAGAGGAATCCTTAAGTGCCGTGTTTACCTTCCCTCTGACAGGGCTCATGCTTATCAGTAAGGCAAGAGAACTAGAGCCAAGAGACTGGGACTTCTCAAAGGCCTGAGTAATCGCTCGGGCCTCTCTGCCTCAACACGTACACGTACACACACACACGTGTACACACGTGTACACACACACACACACACACACACACACACACACACACACACACACACACACACACACACACACACACACACACACACACACACACACACACACACACACACACACACACACACACACACTTTCTAAATGTAAGCATCACCCATATTGTGCCGCCCCTTTTCCTACCTATCTCGTGCATATGGAATACAAATGCTTTACGTTGGTTCTCATTAACTTCAGGCCTTGAAATTATCTAATGAAAGTTAGTACAAAAGAGTTGAGCTGTGAACCAACACTCGTACCACATAATTAAGACAATACAAAACAACCTTAAAAGTGTATGAAAGGGATTTTCTTATATTCAGTCAAGTGGCTGTAGCCAGACATCATTATTCTTCAACTCAATCCAAAAAACAAAGAATTTTAATTGTTGTAAATGTTCACTTCCTGTGTGCCGGAGGATTTCTTCCTGGAAAGATTAGAACAGGTAGTGTAAGAGCTCATGACATGTATCTGTTGTATTGTTAATGTGCTACATAGCAATAAAAAAAGCAATTCAAAATCCGATGTTAACGAAAACGTTGCCAGATATGCAAAGATATTAGAAAGCGGCAAGAAACACGGTGAGATCACAGTCTAATTTACCTTTGAAATGCTTCACGATTTTCACCAGCTAGTCAATAATCTTGTCTGACGTGTGCTGCACAGCAGGTAAACAGCTGGAAAAAAACTGAACTAATTCAGATTGGACAATGAGAGTGAACCACAACTGTATTATTCTGTAGCAATAAAACCAAAACAAGCTAAAAGATGCTCAAATGCTTCATAAAGCTGGAGGACAGTCAGATGGTATTCACTGTGTACTCATTTCAATAAGCTTCCCCTTTCACATTTGTCTTATCCCTTGCTAATACAAAAACATTGTTAAGTGTAGCTTTAAAAATACATGCTCTACTTGACAATTTTTCTTTATTTTGTAATATTATGCTAGATATAAAAAAAGCAGTCTTGCATTTTTGCATATATGAACAGGAGCCTTGCAGCCATTTACAATGCAGAATCCTTGAGAGAGAGAAAAGAAAGGGGCCTTTTTTCCTGGGGCTCCAGATTAGAACGGTGATATAAACACCTCCCTATCACTGTCTGCTAGTGGCTTCCTAATCACATCCCTGCTACTGATACTGAGGCAGAAACAGGACGTGAGAGGGAGGGAGAGAAGGGAGAGAAAGAAAGAGAGACAGCTAAAGGCACAATCTGGGAAATCAAATGGCACAATCCACTGCATGCTCAGTGTGGCCGCCAATATGCAAAGGTGACATTAGACAGCACTGGCACGGGTTCCTGCACTGTCAGGAACATAGAGGCCCAACATCTGACCTAATCCTTCCAGTCACTCTTCTTCTCCTACAACTCATTAGAAACATTAGAATCGCTGATGCCGGCAAGAAAACACATTTTGCTTCGGTCTGAAGAATATCTTTGTTCTGTTTCCAATACCAATAGAAGACTTAAATATTGCTGCTCTGGAGTGTGCCTGTGAGAGAGAAGGAGGCAGAGAGAGAGTTTGCATGTACTGTGTGCATCTGTGTGGGGAGACACGATTGGTTGTGCATACCAAAGGATGAGAAAGTGTGTGAGCCTGTATGTGTGTGCCACTGTGTGTTCCCAGAGGGTGTTTCTGTTCCTCGTGTGGAGTACAGTGTAAGTGAACAATAGGCAGTGCTGCTCTGCACCTTATGCAGTGTGACACTACAGAACTTCAACACAAAGATACACTTCAAGCATTGAGGAATCTGAAAACCTAGCTACTATACGACTGCACTTTATCTAAAGTGAAGTCATAGTTTATAAATAATAAACCTAGATGAGAGTGCAGGTGGATCAGAGAGGTAATAGCTTTAACTCTATCCTTGAAATAGACAACAGAATGTATTTGGTTTTACTGAGAACTGCAACAGGTGCATTCGTCTGTTTTTGAAGCATCAAAACAACAGGCAAAGGAATTAACAAGAGATACATAATGATAAGAACATGCAGGAAATCTACAAAAGTTAAGGGAGAGACAATGAAAAAGGATTATTAAGTTACACGTTAGCGCCGGAGCCTAACATTGAAGCATAACAGGTGCAACATAAATACATGAAAAAAAGAGAAAGTGTAAATAGAATGTGGAGAATTGAAAGATGGAGGGGAGGGGAGGCTGAAGCTAGCTAGCTTTTCTCATTAGCCACGCAGAGCATCTTGGCTGCGCTCCCACACCTCCCGGCTCCTCGCCGCCTGGGCCCTGGCTGCCAGCGCACCCCCACCTCCATGAACCATCCTTCCCTACCTCCCTCCCCTTCCAGCCCCTATAATCACACCCGCAATCGCAGCCCCTAATTAGGTTAATTAATTTGTATCAGCCCTTGTAGGGACTTGGCTGATGAGCCAGACGTAATAGCGATAGCCCCCCTCTTGCAAAAGAAAAGAAAGAGGAAAAAGATCTGATGCAAGCCTGTCAGTGACGAGACAGGACTATAAACCACGGGGTCACATATACCTCCCCACCCCCAACCTTTCTCTCGGCTACATCTTTTCTCCCCTCTCACCCCAACACATCCCTTCCCCCTGCTCTTGTTATTCAATAGGGGTGACACTGACTCCTAAATAGTGATATATAACCCATGGTGCGACTGTTCTTCATTGTGTCCACTGGAATGAAAACAGCCTCTATAATAATAATTGAGTCTGCATCTTCCCAGTGACATACTTCCACACGTACAGCAGTGTTGTTATTTGCTTGTTTGTTTACACTTCGGCAGGCTGTCGTGGTGTTCCAAAAGTGCGGGTGAAAAGTGTGCGGCGTGATAATGATTCTCTTAGCGCTTTGTCTCTGTAGTCGTCAGAGAGACCGATTGAAGCATCGCATTACAATCAGCGGCCCTCATCGCCCCTCATCAGGCCACTGACGAAGAAACTCTGATTAACACCCCCGTCTGATTACTGCAATCACCCAGGCACTGTCCCCGAGCAGCGCACACACACAGACACACACATTGGTGCATTTTAACACCTTACTGTTGAGCAGATGTAAGGCCCACAAGTACACAAAGTTTCTCTCTGTTTGTCACGTAGTTGCCATTAAAGAGGTAACCATCGGGTGATCAACACATTTGATGGGAGACAGAAAGCGCACAGCAGGGGTGTGTGTGTGTGTGTGTGTGTGTGAAAGGCAGAAGTAAACAATTAAGAGAATGGGAATATTATAATGAAATGAAAATGAGCTTGACGCAAAAGGGAAGTTATGAGTTTCAAACACGTACAGTATCAGTGTCCGGTGTGTGTATTGACCGAATATTCTTCAGTTTCCAAACACACACTAACATCCCCCTCCCTACCGCCCCGTATACAAGTAGTGGGTGCGTTCAATTGTGATGCAAGCAGACACATGCATAAATATACACACACACGCAATCTCTGGCAGACAATGACACTGGGAGGCTGCGAGACAAGGACAGATCCGGTAGTTAAAGCGTAATGAACACGTCCCCCAGGCGCGCGACTGGCATTTCCCTGAATGATGGACTGACAGTAATACCGGGGCAGATGGGTGCCCTCCACGCCCCGTTCAACACCACACACACATGTACACACACATGTACACACACATGTACACACCCTCCCCCTGGTCTATCCTGTCCCTCTCTCCTGTAGAGAGATACCCCCTGTAGGTCTTATGTGAAGGTGGGGGGGGGGGGGGCAGGACTTGGGGTGCTGTGTGTGTGTGTGTGTGTGTGTGTGTGTGTGTGTGTGTGTGTGTGTGTGTGTGTGTGTGTGTGTGTGTGTGTGTGTGTGTGTGTGTGTGTGTGTGTGTGTGTGTGTGTGTGTGTGTGTGTGTGTGTGTGTGTGTGTGTGTGTGTGTGTGTGTGTGTGTGTGTGTGTGTGTGTGTGTACCAGAGGTGGGGGCCACAAGTATGAGGCCCCCGTCATGATTTAGGCTCCCATGCAAATTTAATCAATTCGAGTACCTCTCGCCAGCCAGTGCTCATTAGCGGCAATTTAAAAAGGGGGCTCTGTGATCCCCACCTCACTGCATGAGCCAGACATTCAACTCAGGCACACATGCACTCACTCACACACACAAACATGCTAAGATACACACACATATCCAAATACACACAAGTACACAAAAAGGCACACGCGTCAGGGGCACTGTCAAGGCTGTAAAGATTTTCCTTCAGACGTCTTCCCCCTGGCATGGTGAGAGACCCTGCCTGCACGCAAGCCTAACCCCCCCCCCCCTTCCTCCCCCTTCCTCTGTCCCTCCTCTCTATCCACTACTTCAAAAGCCCCATGACACCCAGCTTCAAGTTAAAGGAGAGAGGGATCCGAAGATAAAGACTACCTCTCATCCCCCCACCCCTCGCATTCTGAGACTCCCTCCCAACACTCAAACCCCAGGCTACGTCTCTCGTCTCTCCCCACCTCTCTCTCCCTCTCCAGCTCTCCGTAATTGGGGGATCGATTAGTATTGTCCTTAACCATCCTTAACCTTGGCGGTGTGCGCTGGCTTTGGAGCAGGGCAGAGCTGTGCTTGTGGATAAGGAGGGTGGAGGTGCAGCACTTGTGGTTTGTGAGGATCAAGTGCTAGGTTCAAACCGTGTGGGGAGGGAGGGGATAGTAACCACTTTGTTTTCTGTATCCTTCAGTGGTTGAGAAAACGTGATAACCTGCTATTGTTAAAATTACATTAAATATTTTGTAGTCTTCTTTTTTTGGTTATTTGCAGAGAGATTTCTGCTGAAGTAAGCATTGAAATATAAATTGAACACATACAGTGGATCACTTGCAGGAAACAGTGTCCTGATCACTCTTAATAATGCACTGAACATACTGTCAACAGTTTTCATTGGGAGATTTCTTAAGTCGAAAGTAAATCTAATTAAAAATGTTTACATTAGGGCCTGTAGATTATCCAAAGTAACATGCTTATCGTCTCTGAAAAGCAGATTTACATTTTTCAATACTGCAGGTCACACAAGATGTTACATATATAATGTATGGGATTGGTGGCTGAAATCTAAAGGATGGATATTCTAAAGCATGGGCTAGTAAAAGCGAAAATATGAATAGGTCAAAAATAAATTGTTGTAAATTAGTGTATATATATTTTTTAAGGGAACAAAAGATAAATGATAAATTCCCCCATATAAATGTAACATCTCAAGTTTTACTCTTGCTATAACTGACTGTCACGAACAATATTTGAAATGTTAAATATAGTACAGAATTAATTAAACATTAAAGAACCGGAACAGAAAATGTCCACCTGAGTTAAACGTTTTTATTCTATAACATGTGTGATAACTAAACTTGTCGAACAAAGAACCTTTGTGTTGCACCCCTTCTTAACCAGGCATTCACTTTTACTCTCAGTTACTATATATCGGGGTCAATGTCAAACCCTGCAGCTGTGTGACCACACAGCGCTCCACATCCAGCTCCCCCCATTCCTAAAATGACTCTTGGTTAGCGGACCTCCAGGGTCATTAACTTTAGAGATGGTGTGTCGGGCAACAGGATGGCCTGTGCGAGAAGTCAAATGAATTATGAGGCTTTTGACAATAGAGAAATGCCTGTCTATATCTTTAAAATCAGAAGGTCACCCATTGCCCACCCCTGAGCCCTGCCACTGCATCCCGGCGTAAGAGTCCCGTTGCTGGGGGGAATGAAAGGAGAGCTTGAGGAGGAACAGTGACTCGTCTGTACTTGGGTCGCACAGTCAGATAGGGGTCCCGGAACTGCGAACACAGTGTTTTGACCCCTGGGCTCTCCTCAACGACCTCCACCCCCTCTGCTTATGGACGTTGGGCCTGAGGGTCCCGATACACGCACGCTCTCAGCGCTGTGACGCAGTGGCAGAGGGCAGGGAAGGGGGGAGGAAAGCGTGAGGAAGGAGGGAGGGAGAGTTGGCCTAGGACGTCAATCACTCTTTTACTGGGTCCAACTCAATTCTGACATGAATGGTCAACATTGGAATGCCTCTGAAGGACCGTGCATGTCCGTGTGCAGATGTGTATGTTAAAATCCTCACTTCATATGTTGGAAAGACCCCATACAATATATCTGTAAAAGCACAAACTAATTATTTATTTTCTCCGCCGCCTGAGGTCGTTCAGGGAGAGTAGACAAATTCATCTTCTGTTTTTAACATCTGTGATTCTCAGTGTATTACAGTATTGCAATACTAGATGGTACAGTGTGTGTCTCCCGCTTTAAAATCAAAACTGCTCAACAAGTTGAACATCTGCTCAAAGGCAAGGCAAGGCCATTTTATTTATCTTAAACTGCACTGTAACTTGTATCCATGTATTTTTCTTTTAATGTTTATTTTATTATCTTTTCTTTTTAATGACTGATTTTAAATGCCATTTTCTTAATATCTTTCGTTTTTTGTAAAGCACTTTGAATTGCCTTGTGTTGAAAGGGGCTATATAGATAAACTTGCCTTGCCTTGGCTATATAGCACTTTTCAGCACGTGGCGATTCAAAGTGCTTTACAGATTAAAAGCAAAAGACATTTAAGAACAAATACAGCACAAATACATTATTAAAAAGGCATTTAAAAACAGGCATAATAAGCAAAGGTAAGGAAATAAATGTAATAAATAAACACAGCAGGTACAGAATACATGACTAAAAGGCATACTGTAGTGTGAGTATGGGCAGCTCAATTAAAAGCAGCGGCAAATAGGTGCGTTTTTAGTCGGGATTTAAAAATAGGAAGTGTTTCGGCGGACGTGCACGATTTAGGCAGTTTGTTCCAAATTGTTGGGGCACAATAACTAAAAGCTGCTTTTCCATGTTTAGTGGTTGTTCTCGGAACAGAGACCCGACCCAGAAGACCTGAGACTCAAAGAGTGTAGGTCGGCCTTTTGAGAGACTCTGGGTCAGCCTACCATAACTACATATTGAGGTTGGCCAACATCAATATCTCTGACCCCAACCATAACAGCGAATATTAATTGTTACATCAAATTGGAGATACAGGGTCCCACGATTTAATAATGTTGGACTGAAGCTTAAATTAAATACAGAGCTAACTCCCAGGTCAAATGCACATTAGAAGGTCTTTCTCTTCAGAGATTGTGATGTCTTGTTAACCATTTGTCCTTGTTGATGTTGCAAATGGAGCTGCTGTGCGGCAAGACAAATGTAAGACTCGGTCTGACAATAGAGTGTTATCATATCGTATGTTTACTAGACACATTCTACTACAATTAGAGAACAGCTGTTAGCTCTGTACCGAGTATTAAATGAGTGTAATCAGTCCAAGTGGACCCACCATCACTCTTTCCCAGTGTTGGCCCATCTTGAGGTGTTGGCTCACCTTTGGTCTGGTCAGCAGTGTTTGGGCCAAGGCCTCTGGTATCTCTCCTCCAGCCCCTCCACCTCTCACTGCGCCTGGTGACATTTCTGCCTGGCTCCCTCTGTTTCCTCTTCCCCCTCCAGTGGCTCCCAGGAGAGGCTGATGGATGGGCTCTGTTTATGAAGCTGCTGCCACTACAGTGATCAATCAAACCTGGGCCGCTGTGATCTGCTGCTGGACGCCAGGTCCTCAGTCTATTTCACACTACAGGCTGTAGAAACCACACATACCGTTTGTTAGTACTCACTACATGCAAATACAAAGACACAAATAGGTTGATGGAGAAAGACAGCACTATGAAAGATGTGGAAGGGGATAGATTTTGTGAATGCAAGTTGAGTGTGCTTGCCTCACCTGAAATATGGGGCTTTAGTGCAGGTACTTGACTCAACAAAGTTCAATTTTGAGGACAGGGACCTGGCGAGGACTGATCAGCAGGTGGATCAACAGCAGAGTTGGTCTTAGTGGCAAACCAGGGATCAGCTAATCCCAGCTCCTCCATGGCACGCTGATCCACACGCACACACTTTACTGAGAAGTCTAATTAGCCAGAGACGATGAGCCTGTATGAGCTGGGTAGTCTTGTGAGAGCAGATGTGAGGAAGACATGGGAAATGATAGGAAATGATAGGCCTTTATCGTGGAATATATTCTGATATGTCACAGTGGGACAAGTACAGGTGTAAATGATTTAATATGTAATGGCTGAATCCCATTTAGCTGCGTCCTTTTCTGGGTCATGGTTTTATGCTGGCTGACTGACTGTCACGGCTTAAAGGGACGCCTGAATGTAACAGAGCCGTCTTTATTAGTGACACCTGCCATGACGAGTCGAAATATCTGCTGTAAAAAGGGCCTTTGGGAACAGGTAATGGTTAATACATTGGGTTATCTGATGACACATCACACCATAACAGACTGATGAGAATAACCTGGAGAGAAGGATGTAGCTGTAACAATAGTTACATGTGCCTCTCAAGGGTGTCTTTAACAGGTATTTTTGCATAAGCACAGCTGCAGCTAATACAATTAAAAATGCTAATTATGATTAAAGTGATCTAATGAGCGAGCATTGACAGTAGTATTATTGTAATTATTAGTGCATGCTATCTGACAACTAAATCATACTCAATTGTGCTGGCTGCAGCTGTGTCACCCTGCTGTGACATGTGAACATGCATTTTCTGAGGAGTTGCTGCATTTTATTTCAAGGGCGGCAACAAACAAATAAGCTAAACCTGTGCCTCCACCACTCAAATTATTTAGTTGCGCAGACAACTTGGTGTTTCTGTGGATTCCTCGTAAAATGCTGAGATACAAATATCCAAGTTTATCACGAGGAAGTTTCCCTCAAATCACCAACAAACGGCCCAACATGAGTCAATTCAGAGAAGTTAATTTCATGGCGGCAAATAAACGTTAATCGCTCGCTTCCATCAGTTATAAAAGACAGGGCTCTTGATCATGTCATTTACCAGCCCACCTTAATGAAAATACCCAACAAATATGACATTGACATGATACGTCCTATCTTTATGAGATGGCAGGACAACCTGAATATAGCTGACACACTCACAATAAGCTGTGAGATACTGGATGAGGCCAAAGTTTTGTTCTTCATAGCGGAAGATGAATGCCTTTTTTATAGAACTTTTCGATAAGTACTGTTATGACAGGTGTGAAATGTGAATGAGGTTCAGCTCCTCGTGTTAATACCTACTGAACAAGAAAGCAGTTTGTGGCGCTTGAGTGGGTGACATCTAATTACAGAAAATGTCATATCCACATTTTAACTCAAGTCTACATTTTCTTGCATGCTATAGACTTCAAGCTTAGTCTATTCCATATTCATATCCTGTGTCTTCAGCCATTGACAGTGATGAAGGACACTAATGCCACCTACTGGTACAACTAAATACACTAAACTGCAGTCAGACGGCTCAGCACACATGACTTCCTCATTTCAAATGCAGCCTTAGGCCTCATAAACTAATTGTGCTGTTGTCTCTAATTTCTCGAGTTGTTCTAATGGCAACACATTAATAATAAAAAAGTAAAAGTCAACAAACTACTAACCCAAAAAAAGAGATTAACCACAAGTTATATGCACATTTGACAACAAGTCACAACAAGTGTATGTTCTTTTGATATTTATTTGAAAGAAACTAAAAGTTGTAGATAAATATTTACAAAACTGCATTGCTGCAAAATGTTTTAAGGAAATAAAAATGCTCCCATATGGTGTGATCTAGAAGTCCACTATTTCACCAATATCAGATTGGCAAAGTTGGTGATTTCTTCTCAGCATGACGAGAACATCCCCCTCAGCGCTTCCTCTTGACATCAAACTTGTAGATAGCTGCAGCACTGTGAGTCTCCTTTTTTACCTTCACTTTCTTGTTCTTATCCTGGTGCACAGGGTTAAAGAAGAAAAGGAAACGTGTTGATTTTTCCAGTTGTACTGCGACAATGCTTGTTGTCATATAAGACATCGTTTCCTCACCTGTAGGTCCTTGCGGGTCTGAATCTTTTGGCCAATCACAAACATTTTCTTTTCTCTGTCTATCCTCTGGGAAAGGATCTTGTACTGGTGATTCCTCAGCTTGGCCAACTTCTACAGTTAGAATGAGGAGAGAACCATCAGTGGGTTTGAATGCACTTTGAACCTTACATTGACAGCAATATATTGCAAACAAATGTTTCGATGTACACTTTTTAGGTGAGCCAATGTCAACTCAGATTACAGAAGCTGTATCCTGGTCCTGGTCACACACTAAATGACGCTGATCTCCATGCATTATAAGCACAAACCATCATAGTGCGAGGCTCTACAGCTCCCTGGATGCTCTTCGTCTCCAGAGTTTTCAGAGTTGGTCTGTTGAACACTCTGTCCACCAGCTCAGGGACAGTGTTGAGGTGGTTTGCCAGATCGAATGACTGCACTGAGGAGACACAATCAAACGTTCAGTAAAACATTTAAACTTACTGTATTATTAATAACTATGAAATCCCAACAAGCCAGGGATGTCTGTTCACATTATAATTAACCAATGTGCATTAACATCTACCTTCTTTCTTGGAATCCACAAAGAATGTATGATGGTTTTTCTGTTTGGCGTCTGCCTCCAGAATATGGAGCTCTCCTTTCATCCTCTCAATTTTCTGAAATCAAATGATAAACACAAAGATTTACAGTGGGCAACAACAGGAGCTCTATTTCAGGGAGGATTCCTTTATCAGTAGGAGGTTAGGTAATAGTCGGAGCACATCTGTAATTTAGGCCCAATTCCAAACCACACCCTACCCACTCAGTGATGGAGTGTAGTCACACGAGCAGCTTAACGAGGCTCCCTCCTTCCAGATGGAGGGTGTAAATACAGCGGCAAGCTTTGGGACGAACTCCCCTCTCTCCGGCAGAAACAGGAAATGCAATAATTTTTCGTAACAACGGTTTCAAATCAGCATCTCTTGAATTAAAGATAACAAAAATAAAACTCCAAATATTTTTTGTAAACATATTTTTGTTTTAAAATCTGATGTTAATAAGCTGATTAGTTTTAGCAAAAAAACAAACATGAGGTAACCATGTAGTTGTTAACATCTGTATGAAGATATTAAATAGCTCTTGTTGTGCAGCTTATCAGTGAATGTTTCCACGGAACTGTTTGTAAACAGCTTGTTTCCTGACGGACACACACAGCGTTGAGTGCTGTCAGGTAGAGCAGCAGGTGAAGTCAGGACCGATGCAGACTCACTGTTTGAGGGCTTAATAGCCCACTCCCCCTCCACACTCATGCCCCTTTCACACCAGCGCCTTTTCAGCTCCGGCTCGGAGCTAGAGCCTGAAAAGCGCCGGGTTTTCCAGTTCACACCGGAGCTGCGCCGGCTCTTAGCTCCGGAATCCGCTTCATTTCCAGCTCCAAAAAATTGTCGGTCCAGAGGCAAGAGCTTTGGAGCTAAGAGGTGACGTCGCTTACGTCTCTCTTACGTCGAGGCGTGCAGGAAACTAAACCCACCTCCCATGGGTCGACTGTTATGCCTGCCTACAAGCAGTAGTGCTTATAAACACACTTTATAAAGTCAGGCAACACTAACCAGGCTTCGTGTGGTTCTGTTTATTTGTGCCTTACTTTGACCATCCGTTCACTGTTATCGATCATTGTGGAGAGAGGCAGACGTGTTGTTTTGTATTATTGCAGCTATCGGATGCAAGTAGTCAGTTTAGCTTCGGTTGCTATGCTAACATCACCCGTTTTATACCAGAGACACTTTCATAACAGCGTTGTGATACCAAACAGTGTCAATTCAGACTGACACACATTCACTTAGGCTAAGGGAACTGGGGATATGCATCAGCTGCTTGTGTGAGTCGGACAGTGAATACTTTAGAGCGGCCGCTGCAGTGTGAGC
Organism: Pseudochaenichthys georgianus; assembly: GCF_902827115.2. Taxonomy (NCBI): domain Eukaryota; kingdom Metazoa; phylum Chordata; class Actinopteri; order Perciformes; family Channichthyidae; genus Pseudochaenichthys; species Pseudochaenichthys georgianus. The sequence goes on from NC_047518.2 coordinate 35,625,953, forward strand.
TAACCGGGAGCTAACGGGAGAATAAACTCCCGTGGAAGAGCAGCACTGCAGCGGTCGGTAAATGCTGCAGAAACACATTAATAAACAATGAACCACGGCACTCTGGAGCAAAGTATAAGGTTGGATAAGTCGTTATTCAATTTATTCTGGCTTCGTGTGATTAAAAGCAACACGATTATCGACCCGACGCTGTTGTTGTTGTTGTTGTTGTGAGCTTCCGTTGGGGAGCAAATCAGCGATGTAAACGGTGACGTCATGACGCAGCAAGGGCAGCTCTGGGGCGCCAGTGGGCGGTGTGCACAGAGCGGGAGCTGAAAAGGGAAACCGGAGCTGAATCAGAAAAGCTCCCGCTCGGAGCTAGAAACTGAAAAGCGCTGGTGTGAAAGCCGCATCATTGGTTTGGAACAGCACTTAATGTGGCGGACCCTCCACGCGAACGGAGGGGTAGGGTGTTGTTTGGAATTGGGCCAGAGTTTTCAGTAGACAATCAAGTCCACTTTGATTGTGTTGTTGTGGCAAATCCACTTACCCTGGCCTCTGCCACCCTTTTCATCTCCACATATTTGATATCCTGCGTCCTCATCACTTTCTTCTGCTCCTCTGTTATCTCGTCCTCCTCTCCTTCTTTTTTTGCTACATGAATTCCATCCTGTCAACACAAAATAATCCATATTAGATACTTCAGCCACAGAGATCAGGGGAGATTTACACAGCGTAGCTAATTGTCTCCTTGTGTTGCGTTAATGGTGATCCTTATCTTACCTGCAGCTGGGTGTTGATCATTTTGTAGTAAAACTCATCTGGGTTCTTATCCAGAGCTTTCTTTCGCAGAGCAGAAAGAGTGTTTTGTTTCTTGTGGTAATCACTAAAAAACAAAGCAAAGCAAGCCATTACACACTTTATTCTTCAAACATGTTACATTTCAAAATCCACATTCAAAGCATAGAAATAAAAGCATGTATCATTTACTTGATAAAACTTACACTGCACGGAGTTTGTAGTCCTTTTTCTTCTCCAGCAATCCCAAATGTTTCCTGAAACCAGGCTGTGTGAAAACATAATTATACAGTTAAGACAAGTTATACACCACAATATTTATTACATAATACCACATTTATCAGGTTGGTTATAATATTTAGACATCTCTATAGGTCAACAGTACTTCACAACATAGCAGCAGGCTAGGAAGCTAGCAAGTTAGCCAACAAAACACTGAAATGCTCACCTGAGATCTTTCATGGTGGTTTTTCTGTCGGGACTTCAACGCTTTCCTGAACGAAGACATTATGGCGAATGTCGTCCGGCGTAATAAAGCTAAATAGTTTAGGAAAATAAGATACGAGTCAGGTATGTATAACAACTGAATCTCCCTGCTGCTTAGTGTTTCCTCCTGCTAGCTGCACACGTGGGTTCCTGCCTATATCACAGCGAGTAGATTTTCATTTCCGTACCGCAGATTCGCAACTCCACTGACTTTGAAAATACCAAAGTAGTGATAAATCGTGACTGAAAATGTATTAACAATAAAACAATGTTTTATTAATGTTTGGCATTTTACAAAACGTGTTCACATAATCATTTATTTGTTTCGATCTATTACAGTGCTGTGAATGTCATACGACGTGTTGTATGAGCGCGTAATAAACAGTAGAGGGTGCTGTTCACATTAAAATGCTATGTGATGTGAGCACCCTGTTGCACATTCCTGCTGTTTGAGCCTTGGTAGCTCATTGTAGATGTATTGTGCAGCTGTTGACAGTAATAAGGTAAATGTATTAAAGTGTTTGTACTTTACTTGAGTTTTCGATCGGATGCTAATTTATACAAATGACATGTATTTCTACTATTTACTTTATACTTTATACTAACAAAAACAAGTTTATAAAATATGAACCGTTGTTATGGATTTAAAATAAAGCATACGCATACAATTAGTAGTTCATTTTCACCAGGTAAAACAATTAAATGCATCTCACAGGTTTATGCATGAAGTTCGTTTTCAATGATAACGTTCTAGTAAAGTAAAGTTTATTTGTAAAGTAAAGTTTTCAATGCAGGACATTTACTTTTAGTGTTTGAATATTGTTTTATTCTGCTTTTACCTAATTTAAGGAAGTTCTTCTTCCACCATTTGTATTAGTTAGATAATTCATTTGAAAAGGAAGGTCACTCAGAGAGCACAGAGCTCCACCAAGGTTTCCATGAATGAAATTAATGTATCCGTCCGTGATTCAGATCTGCTTCAAAATTCGACGGGTTCTTTCTTTGAAAATTGTGAGATCCTCCATTTTTCATGAAACTCAGGCCAGTAGTATTCCTATAATCTTGCTGTCAATTAATCCAACAAACAAACCAAACAGAAAACACAACCTCTGTGGCGAAGGTTATATAATAACATTTTAACCACTTAATCACCCAGTTTCCGTAATAATTGTTCTTATCTCATTAACTCATGTAATTGATGTTGAAAGACATTTATTTTGGCTTTGAATATCCAAGACCACAAATGATACATTATGTAGTTTAATGGAAAAGGGAAATGGGTTTAATTATATTCATCCAAGTATAAGACCAATGCAATTGGCATCTGCCATTTAGATGTTGTATACAAGCCAGACTTGGCCCAGGATCCACAGAACAAGTGAGGGTCATCACAAGGTGCTGCTGACTCAATATTCTTTGGCTGCACTGTTCATACATGAAATGATTTTGGTTATTATAATAAAGGCCTGCATTTGCCAGAGTGCACAGTTAACTCTAATTGGTAACACGTTATGTTTTTCCAACATGGACATTTATTGCATGTTTCCGTTCGGGTTCCAGACTGTTTTGATTTATGTCCTGACCAATGAGACTAAAGGAGATTACATTGAATCTCTGTAATCTTACTAGCAAATTATTCACAAACTTTTTTATATTTTGAGAGGAAAAAAAGTGCTGCAGGAACAAAGACAATGAGGGGGTCATCCAATAGGCTATCCATTTCCAGACATGATGTTTTGGGTAGTGGGTAGACAGAGAGAAAGCTGTAATGGCACCAGTCCCCTAATCTCACCCAGACTCCCAACTTGTTGTGGACGTGAGAAGTAGCCTTTAGGACAGAGAGAGATATTCCAGGAAACAGTCATTTCCCTCAATGGCAGCTCACTATTCCCTCACCAACCGCAAGGAATTTGTTTTATATGTGTGAGATTTGCCCGGCATGCAGATTGTTTTGCGGGCGATTATACCTATGAATGGGGTCAGTGTTTCCACATTATGTCACAGGCTTGTTTATCAGTCTGATGGCTAATGACCCCGATCCCTGTGAAGACTTCAGCCCAAGGCCCGACTGGTCCACTCAGCCACTAACGTGTTTAACAAGGCAAACACAGGCGGCAGCCAGAATTTATGGGTTAAAATGTCTGCGTTCTGACTTACTTGGCTCCATGCTGTTTAATTCATTGGAGTATTTATCATTACTGGTGAGCCATGACAGGAGTAAATACTACTTTGGAAATCAGAGGCTGATGCAAGAGCAGGAGGACAAGAGGCTGTGGGTTGGTTCAGGGTCAGCAATGGAGGAATGCCCTTGTGGGGCACATGCAGAACCGTTTGGTTTTCTTATATGACCCTGTAAAAATAACATTGCTGACATATTGTAAGACTGCTGCACTTGGGCTGAGCTCAGGACTTTGGTATGTCTCCTCTGACCATGGTTGGTCCTCATCTGCCGCCAGGCCAGCCCAGTTTAAAAATGCATGAGCCAGAAGTTCCCTTCCTCTCAATTTAGCTTCATCTCTTAAAATGATCAAAGGTAGCAAAATAACATTATACAGATTAAAAAGTCATCCTGGTTGGAAGTGGAGGAATGTATGTAAAACTACTCGTGCAAGGAAAAGTCCTTTCTTGTGTCTCCTTTAAACCGAACTCATATGAAGTAGGAGGTAGAAATGACCTCCACCTTGACCAGTAATTAAGTCCTTACATTACGATGCTTCAGTATTAACAATGTGCCTTTACTTGGAATATTTGTATTCTCATTATTGGACATTCCTACCTCAAATAATCCCCTACTCGTTGCCCAAGCCATCTACTAGTAGGTGGTGCACTCCTGGGTGGGATTCTCACCATAACCACAAACTCTTGTAAAACAAAAATGTCTACAATTAAGTGCCAATACGGTACTTATTTTCATACATTGTAGCATGACTTGTTTTATACTCCATCCCAGACAATCACAGCAGTGCAGTGGCAACAATTGGATGTGTTTCAGATGAGGAAAATCATGCTTTATCTGTACTGTAAAAAAAGCTATTATCGCCAATACCATCAAAAGGATCTTCCAGATAATGGTGTGTTGCTAGTTTGTTTTGATTGTATTTTTAAAATCTAGCACATACTGTCCCTCTGCATATTCCTTATAAGCTAAAGCTATAAAGACTATTTATACACACCATTATATAGGTGAGGAAAACAGACATATTCTGAACAAGCCATACCTACTTACTGCGGGACTTTTAACCATTTTATTGCCTCATTAGTGTGCTGCCACGATGCTCATTATAATTAATTTCTTTCCAAAACCACACATCCAAGAAAAGAGTTGAAGGTTTACAATTTCATTTGAGTTTCAGTAAGCAGCATGACAGTCACTTGAGACGTCATCACCTCTGGCTTCAAAAGGTAAAAGTATGCTTAAAATTGAATTACATGGTGTTTTTCACTAGGGATGAAAATATCGTAAACACAGTTACGTTTCACATCAATCTGTTCAATGTTCACTTTGAAATCTTGCATGTGTTTTCTTCATTTAAAACATTCTCACTTTGTACTGATTACTTAGATAGTTAACCCCTATTACCCTTTTAACTTGTTTTTCAAAACTAAAACAGAGAGATATTTCATGAATTAGGTAAAAAGAGTTACACTTAACTTAACCAAGTAAACAGAAACAGTGAGGCCTTTGTCCTATGATGAATTGACAAGCATCTATCCTCTAATTTGTTGCACGCAGTCTGACAGGACCATGCCTCGGAGTGTAAAATTAGGATTTATAATTAAGGGTTTGTGAGGACTACAGGGGTCACATGACCATGAAAGACAAGGGTCACATGTTTGGAGGTCTTCTATGTGTATTGGGCTATTGCATGTGTAAGCCTTCGTGACGCTTTTGCATTTCCAGAAAAATAACTAACAATTACATAAGAGTGTTAACATGCTTTTAATTGAGTGCTACACATAATTTTAACAGCTGTTAAACAATGGTAATCTTTAACATTTAAACCGTTGAACTATTGCTTCAAATAACCAATTGGGTCCATTACCCAGCGTCCACACAGCGGCGTGCGTTGAAGCTTGCCGGTGGGCGTGTCTGAAACTCGACCAACAACCAATCACATGAATCTCCCGCCCCGGACACACAAGCACGCGGTTTGATTGGCTAGAGCTTGTACTGGCATATGATTTGATCGGCTGACGCTTCCGTCGAAGCTTCAAAAGTTGAACTTTGTTCAACTTTTGCAACGCGAGCAAAGCGAAGCGACGGAACCACAATGCAGTTCGGCAAAGCGTGACGTCACCCCATTCAAAGTGAATGGGTCAGAAGCGTCGAAGCTGGAACGCACGCCGCCGTGTGGACGGGCCTGTGTTCCCATTACTTAGTGGTTTATCACCAAATTCGGTGGAGCGTCTGAAGATATTAAAGTCGGGGCCGTGGCCAGGCTAAATATGTAAATGATAAATTGTTTTCCTTTGAAGATGAGTTCAATGTAACTAAATGTAAAATAGAGGAGAGCTTTTCCTTAGAGACTTACCCGTCTTCAAGGAGCTAAACATTGTGTAAATCATGAAGGGAGTCGTTTTCCAGCTCTCTGTTCTCGTCCTTCGCTCCCTTGTCTTGAAAAAACAACATCACTTTTGAGTTGTTTGTATAAAGGGTCTTTTACAGCTTGAGGGTCAGTTAAACAGGTCAGGTTGCTCTGGTGTGAAACTTTCAGCTGTTCTTTACGAGGAAGAACTTGAACAGCTGAATGTTCTCCTTCACTGCATAATGCATTTGTTAAGTTGGAATGGAGGAGTAAATAGAAACATTTGATTACACTGCTTGGGGTGGCCTAGAGGTTAGGGAAGGCGCTTTAACGGGTGTCATCAGGATTAATCTGGTTTGAAAAAGTGAGAAGCCTCTTTCATTATCACCAACCATGTGTCATTAAAGAACAACTTGCAGGTTTTGTTTTTTTCTACATTTATGCTTAAACTTGCTTGAAAATTACAATTAAAAAAGTGAATGCAGGATTTGATATGTTTTACGAGACATAAGGGCAGGAATTCAGAGGGAAAGGAGCAATTTTGAGCTCTGCTCTTAAAGACGGCTTTTTTTTAAGGTCATACGTCAAACGCGTCATATTACATCACAAAGGGGACACATCTCCGCTCTTTGACCGCGGGAATAGTTAGTAGTTGCGTTGAGCGGTTGTGTTTTAGTGAGCTGGTATCTTCCTGTAGTTTTACATTGTATTTCACCATTTGTAATCATGGTGCAGTATTGTGTTTGTGCCGGTTGCACAAATACCAGCCTGTCGGGTCAAACGTTTATCAGGGAACCGTATTACATCTCTCTCCCCGCCCTTCCCTGCTCTCCCCTCCGGTACAGCACCGTAAGGTAGTGTGGATTTGCATTAGGTAACGCGAGATACGGCTGATACTTGCGCATTAGTTTCTGTTATGGATCAGTATCAACAGTCCTGCCAGTAACGTTACTATATTATCAATGCTACTTTAGTTATAGCCTGATATGATAGCTAACTTTACAATGTTGTGATGTGACGTTAGCTAACATTCTGTAGCTAACGCCGATCACTCACCAAGACAGCTGCCCTGTTCTCCACTGGTTCTCCTCACACCACAGCTCAATTTCTCTCCGATGGCCGTTATTTCTTCTAATCCTTGGCTGCTCCTGGTCTCTTGGACGCCTAGCAGACTCATAATTATAAGGTTGTGGTCCGTCATATGCATTCGAATATACATGTTCAACTTATTCTGTGTCTTCTGTGTCGAAACTAGCATTGGGATCCATGTTTATTAATACGTTACACCGGCCGCTCTCCCCCTTGTTTCCCCCTTGTTACGTCACACGCGGGAGGTCACGTGGGGAGGATTTTTTGATGCGGAAGTAAAAATGTCTTACAAAAACGACGCCAGATGTCACTGTAGTGTATATTTATGTATATTTTTTGGAAAATCTAGTGTATACATCATTTTCCTACACATTTATTCACAGGTGTCTTTAACCTGGAAGTTGCTCTTTAAGGCCCAAATCAGACTGTGGCTGTACTCAACAGCTTCCAGGTGTGATTGTGTAACTGTTTGACGGTCAGGGTGTTTTTAATAAAAGGGAACATTGCTATCAGTGACTCTTCTTCTTGATTAAATAAAGGTGCCCCTGCTTCTTTCCACTGCGTTGTGAGCACACACTGTTATTAATATTTAAAGAATGCATTCAAGGACAAAATAGCAGCCAGCTGCATCCAGGATAAACAACACTTCCGGTTTGTTGAGTCTTGAAAATGACCCATCAGGACTGGAGAAAGGGTGCACACAAAAGGGAAGTGGAATTTGACAGCTGAGTTGGTCTTTACCCTGCATGGTAATGTCAGAGTGGATAAAGGGAGTCAACAAAGGTCACTTTAGAGCCAGGTTGCTCCATAATGACAATTGATATGGAAGTATTTGCTGAGACTGCAAGTAATTATTGCTCAAACATTTAGATGTATTTAATGTTTCCTCTGGTATAGAAACAGTGTTTGGACTTAATCTTATTGATACTCAATAATTGAACCCAAGAATCCTTGCAAAACTTATTTACATAACAGCTTTGAAAAGATAAATGAACTTGTTCCAACAAGACTATTGAAACCAGACCCAAAATGTACATGACACCTACACAAACTATTACTTATTTTAAATCCAATCCCTGAAGATGTGTTTAAGATAATAATAATATTAATAATAATAGATTTATTTTGTTAGCGCTTTTACAGGTGCTCAAAGACGCTTTACAGATATAGTGAATAGAAAAGAAATGAACAACAAATAAATATACAAAGTTAAAGTCAAAGATGTGATTAATAGCTCTTTTACTAACTGTCACTGATTCACAGGTTAAACTACAGGATGTATCATTTACCAACAAAATAAAAACATATGAATGAGCACAGAGCATCAAGATGGCATTTTATTTTGAAATGCAGTTTGTAAGTTGCAATGTATCTACAAAGAAAGGTATTTATGTCACTAAAACCTTTCTGTTTTTGTAGATGTTTGATTTTACTTGTAGGCTGATTGTTGGAAACCTAAAAGTACCAAATGGTGAGCTCTCCATTATTCCGGAATCTGATTAGCAAATAAACAGGCTCGACCTTCCTACTAATAAGCTACTTACCAATAAAACCTAATTATATTAGAATAGCCCGCAAATAAACGGCACCACAGCTCCCATCACAGCCTCCACTGGGTCCGTCTGAAGTCGTAGGAGAGAGGATGGGAGGGGTTTTTGGGGGGGAGGCGGGGTTTTGGGACTCACCAGCAACTTCCTCAGTAGTAGGACAAATGTAACCGGCGAGCTGCATCACTCTTCGCCGCAGAGATTTGACTGCTGTCAGAAGCAACACAAAAAGTTGTACAGCTGACGAGAGTTACCGGAGCTGCGACCTGCACACTGATCCTATCTGACCTGAGCGAGGGAGGCGGGTTAACGGAACCTCGGGGAAGTTACAGAAGATACCTCCAGACTTCAGAAATACTCCTGGTAAGACTTTTTATCTAGTTTCTTTTCTTTTTTCGTGTTAACGTTTATGTTGCCCACCTCTTCAGTGGGGTTTCAATAAAGGATACATTTCACCTAAAATATTCGGAAACTACTTGTGTATTATGGTGATGGGGAAATAAACTAGTGTATCCCCAATTGTCAATGAAAGCATCATTATGATTGTGGATGAGGCTTATCAATGAAAATCAATGACATACACTCTAGTGTGTTAAATTGAAGCGTTATAATAGCAATATCATATTTAATGAACATTAACAATAATTTATGAAGTTCTCCTGAATCTATAGTAATTTATTATTAGTGGTGGTAGTATGGTTAATTGCAGTCATTTTGATTACAATACACATTTGATTTAATATCATAAGATATATGAGATACATATAATACATATTTACTTTATAATTTGAGATTTGACTGTTATGCTCTTTGGTAAGAAATCTGTGAGTATGAAGATTAGATTGTGAAATTAGGACAAGCCTCACACCTTAGTCAAACACGTCACCTGGGAGAAGTAAATCCCTGACATAAGAGGAACCACTTCCTGTACAAAGTGAGTGGATCTTGACATCTTCTGTGTGTTTTTCTGCTTCGATTGTTTATGACTTTATTTCTATCTTCCCTATCACGTTAATGACAAAATCACACCTGCTCCCATATTCCTCAGTAATGCAAAAACACACACACAAGGTAAAAACAACAAACCGCCTCCAGTCAGTGGAGAAAGAGACTGTATTGGACCGTGTGACCCATTGAACTGTGTGTAGGAAGGATTACGGAACAACTGTTGTTACAGAAGCTCCCACCTGGCAGTGTGTGAAGGCCTCAGAGAGCAAAGTCCTTCAGGCTAAACTGGTCTTTTCTTCGGGTGCAGGAAGTGGGATATGGAACTGTGCATATTGGAAGGGTGTGTCTGTGCTGCAGCCTCTAGTTTTGTTTTTGGCGTACATGATCACATCACAGTGTAGAGTAGCTTTGTCACCCTCATGACACATGTGTGGTGATCCACCTGTTGCGTCATCTCGGAGCAGTGGGCACAGTGGGAAGGTAACGTGTTGGGCTTGTCAAAAAAGAGAACATTTGATCAAGATCTTACATGTTTTATAAGAGGATCACAGTTTAGTCTTCATACTCTTAGGCTGTATGATTTCACTACAACACTGTACAACCCTTTTTGCTGCTGCTTGTTGACAAGTGCATAAAGGCTTAGATGAGGGGAATAGCAGAGTCGGGTGATTACAATTAATTACACATTCCATCAAGTCATTTGAACTATTGTTAATATACACATATTGATTAGTGCTTTAATTGATTTGATACACACAGAGATTCATGCAGGTTTGGTTTTGGATGAGGTAACGTATCTGATATTAAACTACCTGGTTCCTTAAGCTGTATGCTATAACATTTGCTAAAAATAACATTTTGAATAATGCATATCTCCTCTCTATCTGTTGCTACAGAAATTACATTTTGGAGGAATTTGGTCTCTCATACTATTCTTTCACAAACTGTTTGTCAAAGTAACAAGCAGAAATAATTAATTTGCTGCCAAAAGCCAGTCAGTCTATCCCATTTAGCATCCGGGAAGTTTGCCTCGACAGAGCCCACGGCTGTATAATGTGTTTGTTTGCTTTCTTCCTCTCTCCCTCTCTGCTTCATTGACCGTGGTCACATTCTTCGGAGGTCTCAGTGTTTTCCAAAGGTTAGCCCCGCGTGGTGTTTGGACCCCGGCCAGCTCTGAACTGCAGTTGGACTGCAGCTAAATGACTTGGACTGGCTGTGGCTGGTTTTATGCGTTGGCATCGTTTGAAACCAGGCCAACGGTAATGATGGCGATCAGCGGTCAAGTAGTTGCAGGTGGTTAGGGAGCAGAATTTAGATTTTAGTTGCAGCAGTTTTCTGTTGATGTTCTGCAGCTCTCTGCGCCTCCATGGTGTTTCGAAGGACGCATTTTGTGTTGTTTTCGTGACTTTGTGACTCATTCTACGTAAGGCTAC